>NW_019524495.1:22025-30930 GCF_002814215.2 Seriola lalandi dorsalis | reverse complement strand
TTCAGCTCACCTCTGGAATGGAAATGTCGGCTCACTCTTTTGTGCATGTATGAGTAATGGTGTGTCTGAGTGTCTGTGTGTGTGTGTGTGTGTGTGTGTGTGTGTGTGTGTGTGTGTGTGTGTGTGTGTGTGTGTGTGCATGTGTGTATGTGTATGTGTGTGTTTTTGCCACATGCTGCCTGCTGTGATAATGTGGTGTTTTCTTTTTATTTCTCTCTCTGTGAGGGAATCAAGTATTAAAGAGTTCTGAACTCTGAAGTCACCACCCACTATGTTGGTTTTAATTGGATCTGCAAAAACATACACAGACACGCAAACTATAGGTGACTGAAAGGAAACACATCCTGCTGGGGTTTAGTGTATGCTGTTAACTGGATGTCATACCTCTATTTAAATGAGCAACACCTTCTGGTGTCCAGGTACATGATCAGTCGCTGCTTTTCATGCTGCACGGACTCAGACTCCTTATTAATTATAAAACCTTTTTAAAAATTCCCTTTAATTTTCTCTACCTGCAGCATAATTTTGACTACAACAGAGTGTCAGGGCTGCTTTTAGATTCCTATTTGAACACTGATCACTTACAGTGCAATTTGTGTTACGCAGATACTGTACACTAATCTAATCCTGCTGGCGCACATCTGTCTCACCTCTGCCATACCAAAACATCTGCTTCACTTCTGCTTTACATCTGTCTCACCGTGACTGTATTCAACATCTGTATCAACTCTAACATACCAAACATCAGTATGTCTGCTCCACCTTACCAACTTTAATCAATACATGTTAACAACTACTGTTGATTGTAACTGTTTCACTCTGTAATTAATAGTTTTGTTTCTATATCAAAGGCATTGACAGCCGCCCATCACGAATTATCCCACTTCAATCTGATGTCCTGAAATAGTTTATTTAATATGATCTAAAATTAGTTTCAACATATGTCTGATTAGCTTTTGTGAAGTGTTTGCATTTGTATTAAATAAAATGACTCAAATTATCAGACTGAGAATTCATTAATTTCTCTGTCTCTGAAATCATTAATTACACCGATAATTTCATCGCTCACAAAATATTGTGGAAGAAAACACGATCCACATGATGCTGTTATGTTGGAGGTATCAGTGGTGTGTGAGTCCCAGCGTGCAGACCATCCCATGCATGGTTTTTCATGCTAAATGACTTTGATTAATTAACTTATCATTAAATACTTCTTTTTCCCAGTGTGCATATTGTAACACTTTTTAATTCTGTTAATGAAATCAAGTTTGTCAAACAGTTTTTACAGTGAAGTGTGACCCTGTTCTTGTGTGTACCCTATGATGATACCAAATCCTGAGTACATGACACACGTATGAGGGAGCTACATTATTCACTCTTCACAACTTGTCTGTGTCTGTGTCTGTAGCTCCAACAGCAGCAGCACCTCCCCAGACAGATGGGCCAGGGCCAGAGGAATCCATACCCCCAAGTCAGTCAATACCAAGGTGAGAGACACAAACACGTGCCTTCATCTCATCTGTGCAACGATGAAATCTATACAAAAAACACAAGAATGGCAGCACCCCGATAGATTTTCTAATAAAGAAGGCAAGACCCGACCTAAATTCTTCAGCGTCTTATTGACGACCACATTAGTAAATTGATTTTTGGTAAACCAGTTTCCAGTTCTCTGCAGAGCATCCAGATGGTTAAAAAAAAATAAATCACACATGCGTACTTGGTCTGCAACAAGTATGGTATACATGGTAGAGTGCCAAGGCATTTAGACATTTAACAGATTTTACAGTTCACTGTCGGCCATATTCACAGACAGATAAACACACAAACACATAAGAACATGTATGCAAACAGCAGCGCTGACTGAACATCACCCTGAAACCAAACCTCATCCTCCCTGTCAGATACATCAGTTGGCGCTCAGATGCTCTTCAGCCTTTCTCTCTCTGTCTCTCTTCTCTCTCTCTCTCTCTCTCTCTATCTCGCTCTCTCCGAAAAAAAAATATAGAATATTCCTGCTCTGCCTGTTACCACGGCAACTTGTCTGTCCTGGATCCCCCAGAGTTCCGGTGAAGTCAGAGAGATGGATGAGAGGAGGGAAGTGGGGGGGGTAGGTAGATAGTCTGGTAGGTAGAAGGACAGGTTGGGAAGAAAGAGAGAGAGAGACGAGTGGGTGAGTATGATGGAGAGATGAAGAAAATGCAGAGAGGGAGGAGAGGAGTCAAGTCGAAAGCCATTTATAGCCATCAGAGAGACTGTCTGCGTGTCTGGGAGATAATGTGGAGAGGAAGAGGGGGCTTCAGCATGAATCCCTGGCCTACATATACACCTCTTAGTTCAGCGATCCTGCAGTGTATCAGTGATTCAAAAGCAATGAGTGTGGCACTAGCACCTGCAATCTCAGAATATTCATTTATATTAAATGAAGCAATGCGTTGAACATACATGGATGTCTTGCGGTGTTACGTTACCTCCAACTCTTCTCATTCCCGACTTACTTCGAGTCTGGAGTGTGTGATCCTCTTCGTTCTCGCTCCTCTGTTACAGTTCTCTCCGAGCTGTGAGGTGAGGGATTAGCAGAATGATGTCAGAAGTGGGTTTATTAGAGGATTTAGAGCCATTTCCACACAAGCAGACCTCCTCAGCTCTACTACTACCGAGCCTCTAATAGGAAAAAGCAGGGAAGTGAGGTGTTGGGGCTTTAGTGTGTTTAGTTTTATTTTACTGTGGTGGGATTTGAACTAAATTGAGAGAGAAGCATCCGTTTCCAGAGTAAACAGCTAGTCACAGAACATAAATCTTTGTCTCAGCACTGACTTATTAGATCAGTCTTATGTGCCATTTGGTGATTTAAGTGGATCTAGTACACAGGCTCCAAAGCTCTTTTACAAAAGTCCAGTTCCTTGGTGATTTCCGTCACCATATGTCTCTCTAATTTTTTTCCAACTCCTTTATCTCCGCTCCCTTGTTTTAACTTCTCTCGTTCTTCTTTCCCAGGTCCTCCTCAGGATCTGGCATCCAGGAGCCAGGCTCTGCAGAACATTCGGGCCGCCCGACTCCTACAACAGCAACAGCAGAACCAGCAGCAGATGGTCCAGATGAGTTCTGTTCAGAGCCAAGGGGGCTCTGTGGGACCCCAAACTGACATGGGCCTACCCTATGGCAACCAGGGGTCTAACCAGGGTTCCCTGTATGCGCTCAACCCCTCCATGAGCCAAATGATCCACCAGCAGCAGCACCAGAGCCAAAGCGTCCAAGCCTCCATGGGTCTTCCACCGCAGCACAACTCCGCTGGAGGACCGCCCCGGCAGGCAGGTGCGGGTCCTGTGGTCGGCGGTATGCCCGGAGGTCCTGGAGGTGGTGGAGCTGGAGGGTACGGGGGACAGGGGATGTTAATGAACTCCATGACCCAGCAACCCCTCAAAGGCCCTCCCAATGCCAAAGCCCAGGCACAGAGACTGCAAAGCATGCTGGGAGCAGGAGGAGGAGGCGGGGGAATGGGGGCGGGCGGCTGGCCGCAGCACCAAGGACAGAGTCTGCAGGCCATGGGAGGAGCAGTCGGAAGGACTACAGGAGGGGGGGGGGGAGACATGGTGGGGTTCAGCTCGGCCCAGGGTTATGGGATGCAGCCGGGTCAACCCCCTCGCATGGCCAAGCAACACTTTCAGGGCCCGGGACAGGGGATGAGCCAGGGGATGGACCCCAGGGTGGGCAACCCAGCTGCGGGTATGGGTGGCCCAATGATGGGCCCTCACATGGGCGGTCAGCCCAGGACCAACCAGCCCCGACCCATGGTCATGAACCAGGGAATGAACCAGGGGGTGATGGGCCAGGGGATGACTGGGATGGGGGGTTTCGGGCCGGGCCCTGGGGGGCCAGGAATGGGGGCAGGGGGAGGAGGAGGTGGACCTTACGGACCTGGAGGAGTTGGGGTTGCAGGTCAGCCGCAGGGCTACCAGAGGACAGCCAATCAGGACATGTCATCCTATGGATATGGGGGCGGGCCCTCAGGTGGCGGAGCCTTCGGATTGGGCGATGGCTCAGGGGCGGAGCTGGACTCAAGCGATGGTTGGATGGAGGAGTTTTTCCCGAGCCAATAGCCAACAGGGAAACTGGAGATGAGTTTTTACTGGATGAATTAAACATTAAAGTAGGACAAATTAAAACCTGAGAAAGAAACAAACAAAAAGGACGACACGACGTGGACTGGCATGTTTTTGTTTTGTAAAACATGAGCAAGGTTATAAATGAGTTTGTGTGTTATGTTTTGTTTGTGAGTGTGTGTGTGTGTGTGTGCAAGTGTGTGATGGAGCGAGCGATCATTATGTCTCGTGCATATTAATGAAAAACCAATATAGAGATTAAGAGGTGTGTTTCATTAGTTTCCCTTTTTTCTCCACCGAATGAATTTTTCTCATGTTCCAGTGTTTGAAAGCGAGCCTCGTTTACACAGCAGCGCTTTGAGCCCGAGCTTCAGCAGGGGCTGATTGAACACCGCAGACTGATGAAGGGGAAGGAAGACTTGTTCTCAAGACAGCCATTTATTTGTGTTTGTGTGTTTGTGCCACCCAGCTCAGTGCTTCAGATCTCTCAACTATGCGAAGAGCTGAAGGGAGTAGAAAGCACTCTCAACGCTCCCATTTCCTCTCTTAGATTCGTGCCCCTCTATATACACACACACACACACACACACACACACACTCACACTCACACAGACGTACGCAAATCTGTCTCCCTCACACTCTCTCACTCTGGGCTCTTCACTTGATCTCTTTCTCTCTCTCTCTCATCCTCCTTCCATCTCTCCTTCCGTCTTTCCCACCCTCTCTCCGGAGACTCGTTCCTCACTCTCAACACTCCTTTCTCTGTTTAAATTGTGAGCATCACAACAGAACAAATGATGTTCGTCTATTGTGCCACACAAGCACACTCTGCCCTCTAGTGCTTTTGCTAGGCAACCGACCTGGGTGGCATTTTTGGGGGGGGTTTCATTTCCTGTGCGTGGCTGTGTATGACGGGTATGCATGTGGAGGAAGACAAAGAGAATAGGCAGCTAAAGCAAGCATTTGGAAAAGCTTACACACACACACACACACACACACACACACATATATATATATGTGTGTGTGTGTGTGTGTGTGTGTGTATACACGAACCAACAAACAGATAAACAAACAGATAAACAAGCATCAGCCCGGGAGGATGAGCGGATGTGTTAGAGGCAGCTAAAAGAGCTTATATTACATTAAACCCTCTGCCTGTGTGACACAAACCACATCACATGCATCAGGCTGACACAAAGCATAACGATTCGCTGGGCACTGAATGTATTCAAGCACCACAAGTGACTTCTTCTTGTTATGGGAAAAAAAAAATGCTTATTGAAAGCCCACCTACATTGTTTTGTTTGTTGCTGTGTTATTTCTAACAATGATGCTGGTTGAGTCTTTGTCGATTAAAAAGAAAAAAAAAGTTTAAATTAGCCTTCTTTTAGTTTGTGTTGTCTTCTGAATATCTGTTTGTCCTCCCGTCACACCACAGCCTTCTCCTCCATTGTGAAACAGCTGGTTGTCAATCACCGTAGCCCTGCTTTACATCGTGGCTTCTCTTGTACCGCAGCTATAAAACGCCCTTGCTCCGAACTAGAACGTAACTGTGCTATACTGTAACACTACTGTGAAGAAATACAAGTTGTCCCCTTCCAGCGCTTTACTAGGAAAATGAACCACTGCTAAGCCTTGAGTTTGTTTTAAAGACAGCAGAGAAACTTCAGACCGCTGATTGGGCTTAAAGGGTGGCAACGGTTAGCGCCAGTTAGCATTAAATCAACCAGTGCTTCCACTGAAGTCAGTGTCTCCCCTTCTCTGAGGAAACTGTAGGCTTTACACCACGCCTTATGGCTTCATTCATCGTCAACAGGCTGTCCACTCTTTTGCCCTAATGGTTGAGTAATAAATATGTGTCAAATAGGTTTTAATACAGTAGTCGTTGGTAAGATAACACCTTACTTCTCTAACTGTTTTGTAATCTTGGTTAAAAGATGAATGAAAGCGAGTCTGTGCGTGCATTACTTTGTATTTAGCTCATCAGAGTGAAAGTTTAGAGGATGATGCTGTAATCAACAAACCAAAAAGCCTTCTTCTCTGTAAACTAACTCCTTGCCATCAACACATTTGTTCTCATGGTCGTTGGTGTTGTATAATCCAACCCTTTAAATACAAATCTTTAACCACCGCGCCCATTGTCCTGTAAGTGTTGCTGCGTTTGGTAGCACCCACGAATGAGGTTCTGTACTTTGGTTTCTGTCATGTTTGTGGAGCAGAAGTTCTCCGTCTCACAGTGTGGAGTTTGAAGGTCAAGGGCAGACAAATGTAAAGGGTTGTAGCATTCCCCAGTTTTATCAGGGGAGAGAATGGTTAAAAAAAAAAATGAAACCCTGTGTCGGTGTCTAGATAAACTATGGACTGTTTGAGCGTCCCTGCTCATACTTCCAAAACTTTGATAGCGCTCCAGTACTCTAGGCAGGCTCACATGAAAATTAGGAGAGTCAGACCAGTGAAATGGCGGCAGTGTGTAGGAAGACACCTGAGAGTAACCACTCCAAACTGGAGGCAGGACGGTAGAGAAACACTTCTGGGTCAGTGTTAAGGTCACAGCCTTTGTGACCCTTTTGTCTTCTTCAGAGTGAGGGTTCATGATATGGTTTGAAATCCCTTCAGGAAGAGAGGAAGCTTCCTCCATATATCATTATGTACCGGGACCAAGTCTGTAGACAACATTTTAACAAAAATTGTTGTTGTTGATGTTCTTCGTTTTATTTTATTCGTTTTTTGTTCTTTTTTTTTACTGGTGCTGACATATATGTGATTATGAGAAAAAGTATATAAAAGATAATGGCTATTTGTAAATATGTTTTTACAGGTTTAAATACATCAGATAATACAGTCTCTACTCTGTAAAGAATTTACTGTTTGTTGGAAAAATAGAGAAGTATTTTTATTTTTAAGTTTTTTGGTTTTACTTTTAACCCATCTGAGCTATGCCATTGCACTTCAGACAATGTCTTACTACTAATTTGTATTGTAAACCTCTTCTCTTTTTTGGAATTTTTTTCATTTGTTTTTTCTAGTTTGAGATTTGACTCTGTTCTTAAGCAGTGCTTATTTCTTTTTATCCTGTACAGAATTCTGAAATGTTAACAAAAGAGAGTTACAAAAGACATTTTGTTTGTTTGTTTTTCAAAAAGATACAATAAAGAGATAATGTTCTCGCTGATCATATTAAATAAAAGTTTCTGTTGTTCATTGTGTTCATTTACAGTCAGTACACCGCAACTGTGGAGGCCCAGAACTGACAAAATGTAGTAAAAGGTTTTCAAGGAAGTCAAAAATATAACTGCCTACATCGACAACGTACAACTGACTAAAACTGAATTCATCAAAATAGTAAAATACAGTTCCCTTAATAAAAGAAAATCTGAATATGTTTGGCAAGTAAATGCCAACAAAGTTAGTTAACTATCACTATATTAACGCTTTTAGTTTAGTCTGCCATTGTAAGTAAAATCATTAAATTATACACATTTACAAAATGTCAAGGAAGGAGGACATAAAGTCAGAGACTTATTTCAATTGTTCTTGATGAAGACTAGAAACATGCACTTGAAGAGACGGATGATGTTATAAACTGAAATGCTACAATGCTTTAGCTACTGTTAAAAGAGTTTATACAAAATGAATGCAATATATGGAAGATTAACATCATGGCTGGTGTAGTTTTATGATGTTTAATGATGAAAAGTCTGGTGGTCTGTGTTTAGCTACCAGCGCCTTTCGTTAATCTAGCTAGACTCTCTTCTGATGTTTAACACACAAAATCTGGACGAATGAAACTTGTGAATGCTAAATAATTGCAGCTATAGTGAAAAATAAAGAGTAAAGTTTCACTTTATTTTATCAGTTTGTAGGTTATTGTCCATTTAAGGGCGCCATACATTACGACACCATGTGTGTGCATACACAACAACAACATCAATACTTATCCAGTTAGCTGACAAGCAGTCATTTCATTTCATTTCAGGGTCATAAGACTGACGGAGACAAATGCGCACTCATTCATGTAGCGCCTAAAACCAGACTGACTAACTACTGCAGTAATGTTTTGTCTAACAGACCTGATTTGCATAATTAGACTTGCATATGCTAAAGAGCAGAGCCTTAATTCTGTCTGGCAGTAATAGCTACGATGAATCATGGGCTCCCTGTTGGTGTCAGCAGACAGACAGACAGACAGAAAGAACACACGCAGGGCCGGGACCTTTTGGCTGTAATTCATCTTTTTCACGATCCACCCATTTCAAACTCACTCCTCCTCATCCTCTGTCAGCCACGCCCCTTTTCTTCATCTCTTGTCTTCGTCATGCCCACCGTCCTCTGCTTTTCCTCATACTCCTGCCACATCTTTCCTTTCCCTTCTCCTTAGGTGCCTTGTTTCTCCTCATCTCTCTACCCACCCACCCACCATCACCACATACACACACACACTCATCCAGCACACTGCTCCCCCATCTGACATTGATAAATGGAGACTTACAGAGATGACAACATCATTACTCATGTTCAGTAGCGACACCACCTAGGACAGAGAAAAACGATAGGAAGAGGGAGGATGAAGGACAGGACAGGAGGAAGATGGGGAGTGAAGAGGTGGAGGAGGGAGGCTGCAGTTGGAGGTGTTTGCTACAATCCACCCCCGATCACATACCTTACCATCTCCAGAGAACACGATCTTGAGGTGTTCATTACTGGTGTGAAAAAGTAGAACAATTGTTGATAGTACCGGAAACCTGGAAGATTGAAACACACGGTTTTTCCTACACAAATCCAATCAGGTGAGAAGAGCTGCA
>NW_019524495.1:0-21163 GCF_002814215.2 Seriola lalandi dorsalis | reverse complement strand
GTGTGTGTGTGTGTGTGTGTGTGTGTGTGTGTGTGTGTGTGTGTGTGTGTGTGTGTGTGCGTGCATGCGTGTGGTGTCAAGTTGATGAATGTGGTAGCAGGAGCCATTGTGGTGGTGGAGGAGTAGGAGGCCACCAGATAACAGCAGAGCAAGGCCTGAGCTGTCTCACACCATGAATAAAACACCGTGAAAATCTCTCACTGTCTCTCTCTCACACGCACACACACATACAAACACACACACACACACACACACACATACACAGATTTCTAATTACCTATGGATGACTTTATCTTTCTGTTTCATTGAGTTATTTAAACGGAAAGTATCAGACTGTGGGATAAGTGCTCTTTATGCTGTGTGGTGGATATTGCTTCATTAAAGACTCAACACCCCAGAAAAAAAACATTGATGGTTTGAAGAATAGAATACATATTTTGCAATATATACTGTATGTATAGGAGGTAGTTACCGTACAGGAGTCAGAAGTCAAAAAGATATGCCTCCTCCAACATATTTCAGTATTTATGTTATTCCAGCAAAGAGAAAAACACACATGATTGGCTCTCTGTTACTTATATAAGAGAAGTCATCCAATGGCAAACTGCTGGACCTTAGAAAGTGTTGAAGTCAAAGTCAACATGGCCCTTCAGGGCAACCTTAAAATACCAGGTTACTAGGACAGGATCACATTTCTAGGAGCCGCTTTTCAAAAATGCACTGAGCCTATCTGAACAGCCAGCATGTGGTATTTCTAAAACAACACCGTTACAGAGGCGTACATACGCAGAGACATTCACAGGGTCAACTAATAAATGATCAACTTTGATGCTTTATGTTATTTTACTTTCACAGCTTGTTTAAGATAACCTGCTCATGTATTTGTACTGTATACACACCACACACTCAGAGAACGGTCCACTCTCTCAACTTAGAAGTAGTTCATAGTTTGCTTGAAGTCAAGTGATTATAAACAAATCGACTGGTTGTGAGCAGTGATGTGGTTTCACCTCTTCTCTATCAATATGGCGCTCTCTAGTGGCTGCTGACTGAAACACAAACTTCGTCTTGCTCCCGAACAGATCATTTTATAACATTACTGTAAAACAGCAGCCTTCAAATGTTAATCAAAATGTTACAACACAGTTCACAATTGACTTTGTTGACATTATTTTGGCCTACAATATACCCAAAGAGGGTTTACAGATGATTAAAAGAGTGAAACGTTAACATTAATGATCGATTTGACACTGAGTAACTTTTCATTGTTTTGTATAGCAGCAGCACAAATGGGTTAAACATGACAATAACAGGATGAAAGTCATTTGGCCAACAAGTATATTGAATTTTCTATCACTGTGTTTTTATCTTATTTATCAGTAACTACTACCAGAAGGAAATCTTCAAAATATCTAAAGGGGCATTCAGTAACTTTACTCATCAGGTGGAGGCCTACTCTCTATGAGGACCTTCATGTCTCTGGAGGAGGTTTTTTAGTGTCTGAAAATAACCCTGATGATGTCATCGGGTACAGCTTTGGTCTGTAAATTTAGCAGATAAAGGCAGCAGTATAAACTGGGGGAATGGAGTGTGAAATATGTGGGTGTTAACCTGTCACAAATCAAACCTCATCCATTCATTTTTAACCTGTCTCCCTCATATGGAAGTGGAGTATCTAGAAACTGGAACAGTCTTTTATGACCCACAATAAAAAGATGGTCTATGTAAAAAAAAAAAGAAAGAATACCATCACATTTACTGTATGAACAGTTTCTCTTTCTGTTCATGAAATCCCTGCAGCACCTGAAGGCAGCAGTACAGATATGTTGTGATAAATCTGCAGCTTCTGACTGGAGCAGTGCCACGTCAGAGCGAAGTGCCATTATGCACAGCTATCCACTGTGTTTACCTTTATTAAATTAAGTGCAAATGACACGAGGCTGCTACAACGTAACTCACGTACAATACTTCACACACCAGACTGATCTGTAATGACTCTTTACAACAGTTTGTAGTGTGTGTGACATGTTGCATTACAGATGTGTGTCACTGCCTTCTCTCTAACTTTATTTTTTTTGCTAATTTTCATTATTTATTATTATTCTAACATCACAGAGCAGATGGTGTTGTGTCACATTTCTCATGTGATGTGAGCAGTTCTGATGCAAGATACAATCATGTGTCTGTGTTTGAGTGTGACTCCTAATCTAACAAATTAATTAAGGTAAAAACAACAACACTTTTCTTAGTATTTTCTAACAAACGGGCCTCTCATGTTTTCACAGTTTGCTTCTTCTTTCAACAAGACTAAAAGACAACAAGTCTATAGGCACAACAGCAGCCCCACGAGGCTGTAATAATAAATACACACCAGAAAACCTGGATGAAAAATGAAGAGACAACCACACCTCTTTTAGAGACTTTATCTCCAGGACTGCAGTATAGAGGCTCTGTGCAACTGTGTGCTGGTCAGTGTGCTGCAGCTGCAGAGCAGCCAGCCTCAAGTGCTTCGGACCACAAAGGGCAGCATTAAACTGCCTCAACACAAAAGCTTGAGTACAAAGTACAAACATTCTTTTAGTTTATGGCCAAAACTCCAGTCTCACCTTAACACAACCTGTACACTTCTTTATACAGTTGAATCTACTTTAGTCTAAGGACAGGACACCTTGAAACACTCATCAACAGAGATATCCAATGAAAACCAAACATTTTTTAAACCACAGAGGATTAAAAGTGTTGGGCCACATCTATTTTCAGTTTGTTTGGGGTTAGGTTTGGTTTAGTGTAGATTATTTTGTCAAAATTTAAGGATGATGTTTGTTTGAATGTTTTCAATCAGGGTTTAGCTTGGTTAGTTATTTTACAATGTGAATTTTTATTTTTTCTATTTTTAATCCACTGATCGTTGACTGATAGCAAAACTCACCTGTTTTGGCATTTTGAGAAAAAAAAAGATGGCACATTTTGGCCCAAAAAACTGCGATCCTTAAACCATCCTTCTAACAAGGCTCTTAATGGCATTTTATAAATGCCATCTGATTAAGTTTGAACATTCATGAAGTTATGGTGAAAGCACTATGTGAAAATATTAACATTATATTTTTGTTTAATCAATTCGAGCACAAGAAAACACCAACATATTTTTTACTGGTGACAAGAAATGAAGCGTTTTTTTTTTTTCTCTTGAAAGTATAATGACAGAGTGGACATGACACAGTGTTTCCTGATCTGACCCTTTGTCAGTATCTTGTGTCAGGTCCACATTGTAAAGACATACAACGAGTCGGGGAACACAAAGATGTAAAGAGATAAACTACCAGGGCCCTTCACTTCAGGGACTGTTCACAGTGCTGTCCATACGCTATCTGTGTCTTAGATCCACAATAAAGAAACTGTTTATGTTATGTGCTTTCCTTTAATAGATGTCACTGGACTATATTTGTGGTTGTGTCTTCCTCAAACAACAACATCTTTCATTCAGCCGTGAAGCAGACCACTTTTTTATGTTGTTTGGATGGTCTCGTGGTGGAATACATTCAGACTCAGTCTCTGACAAAGTACTAATATAGAAAGCTTCTGTTACTCTGTCAGTCCTTACTTACAGGAAAAATTACATGTGTACATACAATCCTGAAGCAAAGTGTCTCCTGTGCGATCTGGATGAGGTTGAACGTGACCTACTGTCCTTTTTACTGCGATCTTCAAGTTTTTCTAAAAAATGTCTGAACTGAGCACCCCAGTACATACATACATACATACATACATACATACATACATACATACATACATACATACATACATATGCAACCTATACATGAAGTCAACTCAGTGTTTATTTAAGCCAGTTTCAAGTTGATTTTCATAACAACAATCTAGACATGTGGTGTACACATAACGTTTGTTAATAAGCTGTAACTGATGCTTGTGACGAGTTTTACACTCCAGATTCATCTCCTGAAGGGGGAAAACTCTTCTGTGCTCACTTCATACCTCACTTTGAGGTTTATTTGAGCCATTTCTCAATATTTTCTTACACAATCATTTATGTTGGAATTTTGTTGATTTATTTTCCAGAGGGCAGCTCCAAACTGAAATTTGACATTGGTGTGAAATTTTATAAAGCTGCGTAAGCTCTCTACTGAGTATCATTTTTGTAAATTAATGACTAAAACAGGTTCTCTGAAATTCAGCAGCAGGTGCTGAGGTCAGGCTTTCTGATTTTAAAGTTGGTACTTTTCTTTATGCAGATGATTTAGTTCTTCTGGTGGAGGCTGAACACGATCTTCAGAGTAAATATTGTAAATTGCTGGTGAAGTGAATGGCAACAAAAATGAATAAGATAAAACTGAGATCATATAACATTAGGAAAAGGGGATACCTTAATGTAAGTTTGTGTTTCATATTGGTTCAGTTCTTTTGTCATAATCAGAGAGTTACAAATATTTTGGTTTTAGCTTAGATGATAATCTCATTTTGGAAATGGGCTCTGGGGCCCTACCAACAGATGTAAAGCTTTGTATCCAAGCTTTGTAAATATCTTGGTTACAACATGTACATACAACTGTTTAAATCTTGTGTCTGCTTTTCGGGTTTGCATAAAATGGTCTCAGAACTGTCCATATGTGGAAATATAGGATGTGAGTCGTGACCTTAATTAAAAGAGAGACATTCTGGTACTGTATAATAGATTAATTAACATGCCTGACAACAGACTTCTTTAAATCTTAATTGTTCAAATATAATTATGATTGTGCAAATTGACTTACAGAATTAGTCTAAATTTGCTTTACAATATATATTTTCAAACAAGTTGCCTTGCTGTGTTAGTTATAAATATTTTTTAATATCAGCTATTTGGAAACTATCCTTAAATTGATGAGAGCTCAAAGTCTGCTTGCACTCACTTAAGATCTGTGATTCTGCTGCAAACTGGACGCTTCCATTCAGTCTCGGGGATAGAAAGTTTATTATGTTTATGTGCGATCTGGATGAGGTTGAGAGTGAAATGCATTTTATTTTCTACTGTCCTTTTTACTAAGTTTTTCTGAAAATGTCTGAACTGAGCACCCCAGTCTGCCTCAGTGTAGATACAGTGCATGTTAAATATGTGACAGTTGACATTGCTGTTTTGTTAAATGTCTACCATCGACACATCAAAGCACCATATGTTTAATTTGTAACGTTTATATCTGATAAGCTTTTGACACGTGTATGCAGTGTAGTTGCTTCCTTTCCTTTTTGTCCTTATGCCCCTGACGGTAATGTAATTACTTAATTGTAAGCCTATGTGGACTAGGCACCTTAAGCTGTCTGAAACTTAACTTTCAAGCGAAGTAGGAGACACAGTGTATCTGGTAGATAAATTGAAATAAACATTCATATTTTTTAAGTCTTAAAACGTTGGTGGAGGACATCTCTAACTTCGTTAAAATTATAACGCATCCGTCGTTCTATTACGTCGGAATCTGCCGCCGCCATTTTGAAAGGTGTTGGAGCTTCCGTCCCCACGTGAGGAAGGAAGTGAGTGCGGAGAGAAAACGGAGCAATCGAGCGGAGCGGCTGAAGCAGGCGAGCCAGGGCCATCACTCAGCTCTACTCGTCTGGACTATCCGGGCTAACTTTAGCTACATGTGCTGAGGTCGAGGAGGAAACTGATCTCAACCGCAACAATGCCGACAGTTACTTTACCGCCGAAAGAGAACGCTCTCTTCAAGAGGATTCTGGTGAGTTGGTCGTTAAAGAGCTGCTTAACGACAGCTGCAGTTAATACGAACAAGTGACGAGCTGAAAGGTCCGTCGGCGTCTCGCGGAGTGTCAGTGTAGATCTCCGGTGTTAGCATTAGCTTCAGTTGGTTAGCAAAATGGCATCATTGAATGGGTTAACTAGCCCGGCCCTGATATGCGCTGTCACCGTAACGTAAAGCTAAAATGGTTGTTCGTGACTTGTGGTCATTCGGACACATGTTTTCACGGTGATTAAAACAAAGCACTCCAGAAAAAATAAACGTTGGTGCTGGTTTATGTAGCAGGGCTTAGCTAGTTAGTTGAGACAGGCCTCACCGCCTGTCAAACACAACAACCAATAACTTAGCAGTAATGCTAGTTCCCGCGATGGCTAACACGCTAGCCAGTGCAACAGTCGTGCATGGTGTGAAGTAGGCTTCTCAAGCTGCCATTATAGATGTTGCGGCATTTGTTTTGTTGTTAGTTGAATGCAAAATGGGTGTCTGTATCGGGTTGTAACTGCACGTTTATTTTATGCCAGACCTGGGCCATGTTAACCTGCCATCCGAGCTCAGCCCACTGGCTGGCCATTTGACGTTAGCTAATCGGCTAACGTTAGCCATCTAGATATTTTAGGTTAGCAGACTTTAGGTAATTGTCAGTATTAAGCCGTGTGAGAGACATCGGCCTGCATACATTACCATCACTGCACTGGGTTAGATTAGGTCAAACTGGTAGCGCATGTGTAAAGACTAGAGGAAATTAGTAGAGGACCGGTGTGATTGTGTCAGCAAATCTGTGTCTGCTTCAGGCCCGCTTTGCTCTGGCACCTACCAACCCACCCATCCATCCATCCATCCATCCCTCTCTTCCGTGTTCTAGTCCTTGTGTCGCCCCGCTGTTTGCTTTCCCTACACTGTTTTATGTGGGTCAGAGGAATGGTTGAACAGGTGCGGATTAAGTGTAGCTTTAATTTTTGCAGTGTGACAGTAGCTGAACTGTCTATGAACTCAGCGTAGCTTTTGCTGCACACAAATCTCCCTCCTCTGCTGCCATGCTTGCAGTTATCGATGTGTGTTGTTTAACATCTCTACATGGGCATCCAGCTCCGTACTTTCTAGGAACTGTGTGTATAACGTTGGCAGCGATCAGTTATTTGTCGCTCACCAGTTCAAATAAATACCACTTGTTTTGAAATTCGTTTCCAATGGTAGGGGCTTTGCAGGGAGTTGGTGCATGTTTATCAACATTTTGGCAGAGGACTGACATTCAGTGGCATGCACCGGATCTTGAAAAGTTGGACCTTGTATTTGCTGAATACCTCAGAGCAGGTATCCCTGAATTGTTGTTGGAAGGCACTGCTTAATGTGTTGGATTGAAATTGTGTTTTTCAGATCTCACATTAATTGTAGAATTTAATTTGTGCTTAAACAGTTAAATAACTTTGAATAATAGTTGAAATGAAGAATAACTTTCACCACCATACTTACTATACTTACCAAATCTGTTTATCTGTGGACTACACTGCTTTGTTTTGTTTGCGGAGCTGGTGATTGAACAGTCTTCTGGTAGTTTTATTGTCTGCACTAGCATCTTCATGATTTAGTATGCAGTTGGCATAAAATGCTAATGCTGATAAATATGATTTTAAACACTTATATTTAAATAAAAAATAGAGGTAAACTTTAGGTCTTGTTTACAGCTAATAAATCTGAAATGATTTTGTCTGGTGGAGATTGTTGTGTGAATAAAAGTATTGCCATCAACTTTTCTGCCGTAGGAATGTGATATGAGACTTCAAACAGTTTTCTCCCTGGCTGTAGTTGGGAGGTGACCACACCCCTCTTTATTTTTGCTTTCCCAGACTGGGTGCCCAAATGCATTATTAGAAGTTGGCAGTTTTCCAGCTTCTGGTTGGCAGTGGAATTGGATGCGTTTCCATTTTACTCATTTGGGGGGGCACTTTTCCTTACTGATAGCCTAACCTAAAGATGGACCCTGCATCAGTAATATCATTATAATAGCAATTTTCATCAACACTTTATTGCAGTCTTGTTTTAGCATGAAAACATCCCTACTGTTTATGAATTTGAAGGAGAATGCATAGCATTCTCCCCAAGTTGCATCAACAAATGTTACAAGTAAAGTAAAAAACACAACTCTGTTGTACACTTGAAAGTCATGTCGACATAAGAGAAAACTATTGCTGCCTGATAACTCTTCAGAATTGTACAATCCTGACTCAAAGGAGTGTAACTGGCTGTGTGTAGTGTCTTGATGTGATGAGCCTGGATGGATGTAATTCTTATAACTGTACTTCCAGGTATTTAATTTAATTTCACTGATACCTGTAGCAACACGTCCCCCATCAAAGGGTAGCCCCTTATGTTTTTGGCTAAGAGTTAATGCTGCTGGACAAGAGCATTACAGTGGAACTGAGTCTCACTGTTGAAATGGTTTGTCCAGGACTGTCTAGATGTATTATGGGTAGTGTTGGGGTTTCTGATAGCTTAAATATTTCTGACTAGGTGCTAAAAAGCTTGTGAACATGTGTACTTTGCTGAAACCCAACCATAACAATGTTTCCTGTCACTACCTTCCTTCCAACATGCCATGAATGTGGCATCAGTGCTTTGGAGCAAGCTTTGAAACATTTTCCCTAAATCTACTGTTTGCCCCTACGGCTCCTTGCAGTGAGCCCTGCAGCTCAGAGCCACCGCTCTGACACATTCTCTCTGTAACTCAGGGGGCTGAGTTATTTTGGGTGAGGTAGAGAACATGCTGGATAAGCACAGCTGCTGGTGTTAATGTTGCTAAATTTACATTAAATGTGCAGTACAGTATGTGTGACTGTGTAGTAGCATCAGTATTTTTGCATAATGCATGTGTGACTGTTTGAGCACTCATTTGTGGTTGACACTGCTGACAGCACATTGTCTATTGTTGTGATAAAAGTAAAGTGTGATACAATGATGAAGACTTTGGTTTGGTTACTGTCTAATACAACAATACAATAGTAGAGATGCAGTGATTGGAATTTCCTTGGACAGTTCAGTTTTTCTTTCTAAGAACTATAATTGACAGATACACTAATATTTTGTAACTTTTCTTTAATCAGCAATTCAATTGTATGTTCATAATAAAACATTGACTATTAACTATGAAATAACAAAGTGAAGGTCTCTCGCTCTCTCTCTGTCTCTCTCTCTCTCTTACCCAATAAGGGTAAAGAAAATCATGTGACTGCTTTCTGATGAGTAGTAAAGCGCTTCACTTTTTGGACCGGTCATAAATGATGAATTATTATTAATATTATTATTATTATTATTAATGATGGTCATTATCCAATGCACAGCAGCAGTGTAAGAGTCTGATTAAGTTTGTTGTTTTGAATGTTTTTGTGGTTGTTCTTCCACGGCTTACTTTGGCCTTACACGTGTTACAAATGGTGAGCTGCTTGTTCACTCACGGTGCAACCGGCGGCATGTTTGTGAGTGTGCGCATTGCTGTGTCTGTGTTGTTGTGAGCACGACCGTTGTGCGGCACATCAGTGGAAATGTGACCAGCACATAATTGGATACATGAAAGACTGATCAGCCGGTCATAGTCCATCAAGCTGAAAACCGACTGTGCATCTTTCTCTTTACCAGTCTACTTTTCCACACAGAAACATAATGCCAAAAAAAAAAAAAAAGCAACATTACTCAAATAACCAGACATCATTTTCTAAGTGTTTTAAAAACTTGTGAATTATAGGTTATGTAACTGAATTTTTCCAAATGTTTTCAGCCCATACAGTTCTTGATCAGTGGTTTGACTGTTAATGCTAAATTAGACATATTTTACGGGGATGTGCTGCTTGATTTTAATAGGCTGGCATGGGTTAGGGGAGGTCTTATGCATTCTTGGCATTATTTCTCTAAATGTTATTGACAGTGCAGCCACAGATCATCCACTCCACTGTGAAATTCACTGGCTCATGTTAAATGCCATCTTTTCTCTGTGGGATTACCAGTGAAGAAAAAGCATAATTTCCAATGCAGCTGTTTTGTTTATTTTTCCATAGAAGGACAAGGATTTATTACTCAAGACTCAATGCAAAGCTGAGACCTTGTGCATGCTTTTCAGTATGTTGATTATAGAATAAATCAGGGTAATGGTGTACTGAGCTGGGCCAAATATTTTCACTAGTTCAGTAACAGGTTTGGGGTAGTAGGTTGTTATAGTTGCTTCTTGTTTTGATTCTGCATGTGGAGAGAAATTGGTGTCAGTAAAAAAAGATGCTGGTGACAAGGTTGTACCATTGATGTGGAT
Source organism: Seriola lalandi dorsalis (assembly GCF_002814215.2). NCBI lineage: Eukaryota > Metazoa > Chordata > Actinopteri > Carangiformes > Carangidae > Seriola > Seriola lalandi. The sequence goes on along the minus strand of NW_019524495.1, from coordinate 11,122 downwards.
ATTGTGGCTGGCTGTGTGTATGCAAACCTCTTAATGTGTATCCATTAGCCCCCTACACCACTCAGCAGTTGGTCTTTTTATGCACCAGCATGCACGCTTTTGTTTCACATTGTCCTTTATATGTACAGTTCAGTTAGAGTGCAGTATGTAGATAAAGCTACTGACAGGACATGTTTCCTCTGTCCTCTAGCCCCATGTCTCAGCTAATGGTGTAATCCTTCACTTGGCTCAACAGTGAATTACTTGTAATTTCATAACTGACCTTGGCACCAGTCTGTGACGTTGACACCATCTTTTTTCACCATTAGTGAAGTCGGTGATGGGACAGCGAAGTGTCATCCGCCAGCTTAACTCGCTCTCTCACTCTCTACCTCTCTCTCCCCTGACAGTCAGTCATCAGCTTAAAAACAGAGGTGGCGTACTGTTTGTGCAAACCTAAATATAACTTGAGGGCAAAATGTTGGTAATCTCTGAAGGTAGTGTAATACTATGTGTGTCTTTATTAAAAAAAATCTTTCAACATTAAGCTCTGTTATGTACAAAAGTCTTTTTAAACGTTTATATAGGACCGTTCTTGAAATACCTTATGTTATAATGTTCCGTTGTTGTAATGTCATAGCTGGTCGTCTTACACCAACATTAACCTTCTCTGAATTTGTGACCACAACTTTTAAGTGTTCACTTACTCACAATTTGTTGTCCCTTGTTTTTTTAAGATCATTTAATTTCCATCCAAAAAGTATCATTCTTAGAAGGCACTTAATGTGGTTTACATATGCTTTAAGGCACTACCCTGTATTTCACTAGTGCACATCACAAAAAAAGGAATAAAAAGACAAATGTCCTTTTCACTGTTTTTGTTTACATCATGTGGAAGAATCAAATGGATCCTGGTAAACTGAGCTTGTTGTTATGAGCTGGGACAAGGCTGTGAGCTCCAGAGTGACTGTTACACTTCTTTTTTCTGTCTGAATTATGACTCGTTTTATCTTTGCCTAATGTGACTTGTCTTTCCTTCCTTTTGACAGCGATGTTACGAACACAAACAGTACAGAAACGGGCTCAAGTTCTGCAAACAAATCCTGTCCAACCCCAAGTTTGCAGAGCATGGAGGTAAGCAGCAGAAGTGTAGATGTATGGAAAATAGATCCTCTTCATTCAATGTGTCCCACACTGTCTTCTTTTGCCTTGTCTCTCTTTCAGAGACCCTGGCGATGAAGGGTTTGACCCTGAACTGTCTGGGGAAAAAGGAGGAGGCCTACGACCTGGTGAGAAGAGGCCTCCGCAACGACCTCAGGAGCCACGTCTGTATCCTTACATGGTTATTCCAGACACACTTTTTTACGTGCCGGTGAAGGAGATATGCTCTTGAGTTAAGTTGTTTTTTTCAGCAGTGTCTTTTGTAAAATGGGAGAACGTGTGTGTTTGATGCCACAGGACCTTGAGATGCCACACATTGTATAGAGGAGCTCTTGTCTCTGTGGAGCACAGTCAGCACATCCTCTCTCTCTCTATCTGTCTCTTTTTCTGCTTCTGTCTCTCTCTCTCTCTCTCTCTCTCTGTCTCTTTTTCTGCTTCTGTCTCTCTCTCTCTCTCTCTCTCTCTCTGTCTCTTTTTCTGCTTCTGTCTCTCTCTCTCTCTCTCTCTCTCTCTGTCTCTTTTTCTGCTTCTGTCTCTCTCTCTCTCTCTCTCTCTCTCTGTCTCTTTTTCTGCTTCTGTCTCTCTCTCTCTCTCTCTCTCTCTCTCTCTCTCTCTCTCTTTTTCTGCTTCTGTCTCTCTCTGGCTTCCAGGCCACAGAGAAATCTGTGCCGTTTCCAGCAGATAAGTGCTATCTCAGCCTAAGCCCTGACTAAAGTCAACATATCTCTAAGCAGACACACTGCTATCGTTTCAGCTTCACCAGTCATTTGTTATCTTGAGTCTGGCAAAAACCTGTCCTGTTTATGTAGTGTGCATTCATGGAGATGTATGCTGATATATGAAGTGCGTTGTTTTAAAAAGCACAGACAAGAAAATTAATCAAACCTAGTCCAGCTGAATCACAGATGAAGCGTGAGGAGAACAGTTGTCAAAAACATGTGACTTTCTGACCATTAATGCTAGTGGACCACGATTTGATGGAATTCCATAAGAATCTCCCCCTCTTTTTGAAGTCAGTCATACTAATGTTTTTTTATACACAGTTGTAACACCAGAATCTACATGTTAATTTACATCTTTGGTCTCATCCCTGATTAGTTTTAATCATTGCTGACTTCAGTAAGCATCTGAAATCAACTCGGATTGCTAGGTCCACCAATTTGTATAATCAGAAGATGGGCGGGAGATTAATCTGCACCCACAGGTGCGATATAAGTCTATTGTTTGTCACTGTGCATTCGGTTATTGATTTCAAATTATAGCCATTTTTTCTGTGTAGGTATAATGCATTCCTGCTTCTCATTTTCTCCTGTTTGCCTTGCCCTGCTGCGATTTTCTGCCATGAATACTACAGGGGTTTAGTTCTTATACTACATAAGAGTCTTTTACTACACCCCTGGGGGTGTAGTATAAGAACTAAAATTTAAATTTACCCCTCTAATTTTGAAGTGGTAGCAGACTGAGTTCTAGTTTTAAAGTTCTATTAAGGAAGGATCATTATTGTTGATCTCAGAGAGGAAATGAATTCAGCATTAACTCCTACATGTTCAGTACTAGGGTTGGGTAGCTAAACCCGTTGCCAGTGTGGCACCAGTTCCTATACGACCAGTATCTATCGGACCAAATCAAAACGCAGATTTCGGTGCCACTTAAATGCCCGACCTGTCAATTAAAATATTTGTATTCTAGAACTGACGTTACAGACAGCAGAAGCATCACGTGGCATCGCTGGTCAACATTACTCTTGCTCGGATGGCAGCAGGTAGTCTTCTGTTAGCTAGTAGCTATCATAAGCATGGTTAAACTGCTTAAAGCTAAATGATCTAAACTGTAGCTGTATTTCACTCGAAAGGATACCAACACCGGGACAACAAATGTTTAAAAACAGTTGTGTCCATTGGACACAAATCTACTTCCCATAGCACGAGTGAGTTTTTGATCATCCTTTTGTACTTAAGTATAGGTTCAGGCACTGGTACCGTATTAAAAGTATCATTTTTTCCACCATTATCAGAAAAAGCCCAAACAATACCCAACCCTATTCAATACACAACCAACACTGAACACATGTTGACACAACTTAAAAGAAATAAAATCACACCCCAAACATTACGCCCCCTTTTGATATCAGTTTGGTAACATCAGGTGTTATGGACCGACTATGTGTGTATGTTCCTTAACTTCCCGTGTGTCCCAGGTTGGCACGTTTACGGTCTACTGCAGCGCTCGGATAAGAAGTATGATGAGGCCATCAAGTGTTACCGCAATGCTCTGAAGTGGGACAAGGACAACCTGCAGATCCTCCGAGACCTGTCCCTGCTTCAGATCCAGATGAGAGACCTGGAGGGCTACAGGGTGAGGAATGTCAGAGGGTTGATGGGTTGTATCTGGTTGCATAATAATTCTGCTTTTCATCAGCATAATGAAAGACAAAAAGAGTCAGGTTTTAGAAATATGGCAACTTTTCTTTTTAACACAAGAACAAAACGGGCTTCAACAATTTGTGGTGAAAGAACTTTCTTGAGAGCACACACTCCCATCTGTCGTTCTGGCTGGTCCAGGGCGCAGTATGGCGCTGATTTGGAGCGGACGCAGTGTATCAGCAGGCAGATATCAGGTTGCAGTCAGTCTTCACAATGTAGAACAGCTCTCTTGGGACACAGCCTGGGATTTAGATGCTTATTTAGTGCAAGGTATGAAATGGCAAGATGAAAGTCTGGTTGAAAGGATTAAAAATATGGATGGGAGAGGGAAAAGGGCGGGGCTCTGAGTCAGAGCGTATTAGGTGTTTTTTTTGTTTTGTATTGTTTTTTAAGTTCTCTCTGAGCCAGCTAGAAACATCCTGGTGTCAGAACCATGAATCAGCAAAATTGCTCTTCTCCACTTTGTGCTGCCAACCGTTGCCTCACTTTTTTTCCCCCTGTTCATCTCCTCAGCTACACATCTGAAGTTGAATCTTTTCTCACATCTTTGATGTTGAGCATGGCTAAATAGACCTTTTTTTGTTTTTTTCTTTTTCTATAGGAGACACGGTACCAGCTGTTGCAGCTGCGTCCCGCCCAGCGGGCTTCCTGGATTGGATACGCCATCGCTTATCACCTCCTGGAGGACTACGAGATGGCTGCGAAGATCATTGAGGAGTTTAGGAAAACACAACAGGTTGGACACAGTTAGACTTTAGCACTTGCAGAAAGTCTGTCCTTTTCAACCTTCTTAGAAAAGGTCAGATGTGGCGTCAGAATTGAGAAAATGCTTTAGCAAAGGGCCAAGAAGAGAGACCATGCAACACACTGCAGTGTAAGATGAGTGACAGAATTGTTGATATTTCTTGTCATGTAGTAGGTGTCTGACTTACTGACTGATGAATCAGAGTTGTAGTGTGTGCTTTGTGGCCAGTCTTCCTCTTAAAGAGTCTCAAATAAGGGTGTTGTCTCTGTCGCCTCCACATCGGTCACAGCCACAATACAGCTCTCTCTCCCTCGCTCCCTGGTGTGATCGTGATAAGACCAGTCTGCTTCCTGCTTTTGTACCAACTTAGTAATACAACAAGCTGGTGTGAAAAGACAAATGCGCATATATTCCAAGTATGATGCTGAGTTTCCTCAGAAGTAAAGATATAGAAGTCCACCCAGTGGCTTTATTTTTTACTGTTGCTTTGTCTTATACACAATGGCAATTCAACATTTTGGTCCTAATAAGCACCCTGGTCACTTATACCTAAAACTCACAACAGCAATCTGAAGAGGTCTGAACAAGCGACATTTTCATCTTCCTCTCAACTAGGGTTGTCACCATACCAGAAATCTGGCAGTTGGTACCAATACCAATAAAATTCCAAGATTGTTAATACCAAAGCAAAAACAGAAAACGGAGGCTACTCCGTATACACAGTAACATTCGCACATGTACCGTAGTTTAAATTGACTGATAAGGTGACGGACCCATGATGTGAAAATATTCATTTAAAAAGTATTATATTTCATTAGACTGAACAGTGGTGACAGTAGCCAACTAATGTTGTGAGCACCCAGCTCACGTTATGAGCTGTCACTAAACAAGCCAAGTCTGTGCAAACGTTTTGTGTGGAGTGTTGCTACAACAGATGTCAGCTGTTGCTATTCACAAACAATAACAGTAACATTTCAGAACATGAATAATTTAATGACATGTTAATGTAAAGTTAAAGCCGGGAAACTCACTCACCCTGAGTTCTGTGTACAGGTCTGGGTTCTGCCTTTGAAAAGCTTAGACAAGTTTGAGTTGTTTCCACCTGTGACACTGTTGCATATTGGTTTTTGGTTATCTATTACTTGTCTCTGATGGTCCACATCAAATACAGAATATCTCCATACACCATTCTTGCCTTTTTTTCCTTTTTTTTTTTCTTCCACAAGTTGCGGTGGACCCGTATCTGCTGCTATTCCACGTGTTGTTGTTCGTGTTTACTGTGCCTGCCTTCTTCTCTTTGAGTTTGATGTCAGACTACAACTCTTATAGTTATATATATATATATAATTTGGCATCAACCTGGTACCGAAGTATCGGTTCTCATGACAGCCCTTCTTTCAACATAACACAGGGATGACTTGAGCGCCTTCAGACTAATGTAAAGGCTGCAGCAGCACAACATGCAGAGAGAGATTAAATGCACATCCTCCCCTGAAATAAATGTATTATCTCAGTCTTCATTTTTTATGAAAAACAGCCCTCATACAGCTGCATTAATAATTTGACCAACGATATCCAACAAAACACTTTATATACAGCATGTGAGCTAACATGAATTGGTCTCAACTCACGTCATGTCATTCATTCTGTCGGATATTGTAAAACAGAGCAGAATGAAACAGATGTGAAAATGTGCAGTGTTACATATTCCATGTCTGAAAAGGGCTTGACATCTCTCCCCCCTTGTGTTGTCTTACCAGACATCTCCCGACAAAGTTGACTACGAGTACAGCGAGCTGCTGCTGTACCAGAACCAGGTCCTGAGGGAGGCAGGCCTCTATAAGGAGGCGCTCGAGCATCTGTCCAACTATGAGAAGCAGATCTGTGACAAACTGGCAGTGGAGGAGACACGAGGTGGGTCACTGCTTCATACTCTTAATGCCACTCTGAAACCAGAGCCTGACTCACCAATTGAAAACAAGGAGTTTAACTTTGTTTTCAGACGGTGGGTTCAACATGGTAGTAATTACAAGTAATTACAGTTTAAAGGTTAGATATGATTAAGCACAAGGCAATGGCTTAGCTTTACCTTTTTGTACACAGTGTGAGATATCTTTACCCTTTACTCTGTAGTTGCTCTGTACAAGCTGCATCGCACTAAGACGATGTTGATACTGGGGTGAGGTTGTTTTTTAATCGTCTGTATTTTTCAAGATTACAGTTGATTCATTTTAGGTTGAATCTGAGCAGCTTCTAACAAGTTGTACATTTAGCGTGGACTCAGACATTAGAGCTCCTCTTCTCATGCTTCTGTAGGAGAGTTGCTGTTGAAGCTCGAGCGTCTGGACGAAGCAACAGAAGTGTATCGTCGTCTGCAGGAGAGGAACCCAGAGAACTGGTCCTATTACCACGGCCTGGAGAATGCCCTAAAGCCAAGTATGACACTCTATTCTTTCTAGCATAATCTTCTCATCACTTACCATTGAAATATCTACACAAGCCACATCTGTCAACACTGTACTGACTTTTCTTGCCCTTTCAGGCAGTGTAGAGGAGAGACACAAGATCTATGAGGAAGCCTGGGAGAAGTTTCCCAAAGGACTGGTTCCTCGTCGGCTGCCCCTCAACTTCCTCTCTGGTGAGACCAATAATATATCTCCTCCCAGCTAAACTTAAAATCTCAGTCCATGTGGTCAGAATATAATACCAGACAAGTAGCTGTATTCATCCTTAATTGTTAAGGTCTTCATTCATTTGTGTTCATGATATTTGGACCTTCACTTTTTTTGTTTAATATTTTATTCCTCAATTTTAAAAAATCCTCTAATGAATATTCGTAAATATGTTATATAATCCCGTCTGTCTCACCCTGTTTGTCTGCAGGTGAGAAGTTCAGAGAGTGTCTTGACAGATATCTGAGGATGAACTTCAGTAAAGGCTGTCCGCCTGTCTTCACCACACTCAAATCACTGTACAACGACAAAGAAAAGGTGACAGCACTACTGCTAGAGATGTCTGCTGACTGATCCAAATCACAGTGACACTTTGTCCTCACTTCACTTAAAACCAGCTGACAGGATGCACTGAAGGAAGTGAGGTCAAACCGGAGGAAAGATACTACTGTGTTAGATTAGTTACTCTGAAATATTCCCTCACTTCCTGCTGCAGGTGAGATGATGAACTTTGTCCTCTCTTTTTTCGCAGGTGGCAATAATAGAGGAGTTGGTGGTCAGCTATGAAACCTCATTAAAAAGCTGTAGAATGTTCAGCCAGAATGGTGAGGAGAAAATTTGATTTATGATTCTGAATTCATTCATTCAATTCTTTTCAACCAATAATATTGAGTTGCTGCACACATGTAGTGTAATGTACATCTTTTAAATTCCTGAATTAATTATTGTTATTAATTTAGCTGTTGCAGTCATTTGTTTACAAGCCTCAAGGCATAAACCTACAAATCTGCTTTCTACTGTCACAGATGATGGAAAGGAGGAGCCACCGACCACGTTGCTCTGGGTGCAGTACTTCCTGTCACAGCACTACGATATGGTTGGCCAGCAGACACTGGCTTTAGAATATATCAACGCAGCCATTGAGAGCACGCCTACGCTCATTGAACTCTTCCTTATCAAAGCCAAGATTTACAAGGTACCATATCCTGCACATTTGTGTGTTTGTTTACTGTTCCATATGTAACTGAGGAGCATTTCTCAGTTGCCATCTTGTTTCATGATTGTTGTATTGACCTTTTCCCTCCTGTAGCATGCTGGGAACATCAGAGAGGCTGCTCAGTGGATGGATGAGGCCCAGGCTCTAGACACAGCTGACAGATTCATCAACTCCAAGTGTGCCAAGTACATGCTGAAGGCTGGCATGATCAAAGAGGCTGAGGAAATGTGCTCCAAGTTCACACGGGTGAGAGAACTACGTGTGGCTGTGCACACAAGTACACACTTGACAGCTGACAAGCTGAGGAAGACTTCTAAATACAAGTCATGGATGTATTTTTTGCTAAGTCCATTCATGAAGGAGTACAACCTTGGACCCATGGCCCTTAGAAGTATAAATAACTGAGGGTGGGATTTTTTCTTCACTGATTATTGACTTGTGGCTGATTCAGACAGGAATGCACACACAGAATGACACTGCAATAACAGCGCAACTCATTTATAATACATACTATCATGTTTCTGAGTTAATAATGTTAATGAGCAGAAGACCAGTAGATAGAAAGAGGTTGAGTGTTCAGGTACATGTAATGAGTGTTTTAAGTAACATAACTGATGTCTCTGTTTCTGTGTGGGGTTTTTTTTTTTTTTTTTTGCAAGAGGAGGAACCAGAGGCTGAGATGAGTAAAATAAAACACAAAACCAAGTTAATAAAATAAAATAAAAAAAAGCTGTATAGTAATGCTTTTTTTTTTTTTTTCCTTGTAATATAAATGCCCACTAAACATAATCTGCTCTAGCTCAATGTACTACAAATGTTTCTTTTTTTAAAATACAGAAGATGTCAGTATTGGTCCTTAGTTCTGTTGTAAACATTGTGATATACAGCAAAAACCTGTTTCTTCCAAAAGCATCTATCATATTCTCCTCCTAAATCTCTGTTTAATTGTGACAACACAGACTTCTTGGTGCCTTTTAATGAAATAAGAAGCAAAAGAGTTCACATACAGGCTAAACCTAAACAAGCCTGGTCATGAGTGTCAGCATAATTCTAGATATAAATAATAATAAAAGCTTGGTAATAAATGTCAAAATAACTAGTTGACATCATCATTGACCAAGTCCTTGTCCGTCATTCACTTTGCTCATCAATATGTTTTTATTTTGTCTTTGTCCAGGAGGGAGCATCAGCAGTGGAGAATCTGAATGAGATGCAGTGCATGTGGTTCCAGACGGAGTGTGCACTCGCCTACAAGGGAATGAACAAGTTTGGGGAAGCCCTCAAGAAGTGCCACGAGATCGAAAGGGTGAGTACTTCCCGCCAAGGATTATACTCTGCAAAATTAACATGCTATGTTGGAACAAGACTCTTTTACCAGCTGCATGAAGTCTTTTTATGTATTCATCAGATATGTTATTTTTGACAACTTTCTTCTCCCACCAGCATTTTGTGGAGATCACAGACGATCAGTTTGATTTCCACACCTACTGCATGAGGAAGATGACGCTACGCTCTTACGTGGACCTACTGAAGCTGGAGGACGTGCTCCGGATGCATCCCTTCTACTATAAGGCTGCCATCACCGCCATCCAGATCTACCTGAGCCTCCACGACAATCCCCTGACTGACGACAGCAAGGAGCTGCAGGCTGACACTGGTGAGAGGACAGAGTCTGGACATGTCTTTGTGTAGAGAGTAAAGTCAGACGTGCATTCCTATTAACGCTACCGAGCTGTCGAATTAGTTTCTCAGTGTTTTTAAATGTTCTGCTGGACAAAGAAAAGGAGAAGATTAACACCACTAATCTCTTGTTTTCTGTAGCGAATCTCTCGGACAAAGAGCTGAAGAAGCTTAGGAACAAGCAGCGGAGAGCCCAGAAGAAGGCACAACTGGAGGAGGAGAAGAAGAACGCAGAGAAGGAGAAGCAGCTAAAGAACCAGAAGAAGAAGAAGGAGGATGATGATGAGGAGATCGGAGGGCCCAAAGAGGAGCTCGTTCCGGACAAACTGGTCAAGGTTAGTGTTAGATAGCTCAAGAGCTAAATCTGTTAAGTTCGTGTGGAAAGTTTCTTTATTTAAGTTCCTTTTTATTTGTGACTGTTACAGGTAGAAAATCCACTGGAAGAAGCCGTCAAGTTCCTGATGCCTCTCAAACACCTGGTCAAAGACAAAATTGACACACACCTGCTGGCTTTTGAGATCTACTTCAGGAAAGGTTGGAGCACAAACTCATTTTAATTTTCTGTGTTGATATTATGTCGCTTATCTTTCATTTCTCCTTTGCACACTTACACTATGTCTCCTTTCAGAAAAATACCTGTTGATGCTCCAATCAGTGAAGAGAGCGTTGGCCATTGACCCAGACCACCCATGGCTACACCAGTGTCTAGTACGCTTCTTTAAAGGAGGTAAGACAGGGGTTGATGAATAATACCACAATGCCACCAGATGTAGTAGATCTTTTTAAATTGTTGTTTTTTAACCTAACTTTTTCCTTTTTTTCCCCCTGTAAATCGCCATTCTCATCCTTGTCTTTTGTTTTTCTACACTCCTCCTTCCACCATTGTTTCCTTCTGTCTCATCCTCCTCTCCTCCCTCCTCTCAGTCTCGGAGAGCAAGGACCTGCCGGAGGTGGTCAGGACGGTGCTGAAGCAGGAGATCACCCGGCTGTTTGGAGACAGCAATGCTAAGAGCTTCAACCAGGCCTACCTCAGCAAGCACTCCAACTCCATACCACACCGACTGGCTGGTAGGCCTCTAACACACACACACACACACGCGCGCACGCACGCACGCACGCACACACACACACACACACACACACACACACGTACACACACATGCACGCTCTCACACAATGTTATTGAAAATTTCCTTTTCTAGTATAGAGGGTTGAGCTCTCTTCCTCCATGCCCATCAGCAAACCTTCGTACAACACTGAAATCCCTCGACCACAGTGTCACACCTACTCTACTTTGTTCAGAGGACACGTTTCACACATTTGCTTTCTTAAAATAATCTCTTACTTGCAGATACCAAAAAACGATGTAATTTCTTCAAGTCATATTCCTCCTCTTTAGTCGTAAAAATTTTGGATTTCACTCCTACACACACACACACACACACACACACACACACACACACAC
>NW_019524494.1:5548-7002 GCF_002814215.2 Seriola lalandi dorsalis | reverse complement strand
GTGTGTGTGTGTGTGTGTGTGTGTGTGTGTGTGTGTGTGTGTGTGTGTGTGTGTGTGTGTGAGAGACGCTGTGCAGAGCGGCAGAAGCTGTACAAACAAGGTGTGGACTAATGTGAACAATGTGTCACACACACACACACACACACACACACACACACACACACACAGACAAATGTGTTCAGCTGCTCTCTGTGTGTGTGTGTGTGTGTGTGTGTGTGTGTGTGTGTGTGTGTGTGTGTGTGTGTAAACATCATTTAATTAGTGAAAGAAACAGGCTGAAAAAACAAAGCAGTGGAAACAGATAAAAGCAGGAGGATTAGTGCAGCAGTGATGATGATGATGATGGTGATGAAGATGATAATGATGGTGATGATGATGGTGATGAAGATGATAATGATGGTGATGATGATGGTGATGAAGATGATAATGATGTGATGAAGATGGTGATGAAGATGATAATGATGGTGATGAAGATGATAATGATGGTGATGATGATGGTGATGAAGATGATAATGATGAAGATGATAATGATGGTGATGAAGATGATAATGATGGTGATGAAGATGGTGATGAAGATGATAATGATGATGATGAAGATGGTGATGATGATGATAATGATGATGATGATAATGATGATGGTGATGAAGATGATAATGATGGTGATGAAGATGGTGATGATGATGATAATGATGGCGATGAAGATGATAATGATGGTGATGATGATGGTGATGAAGATGATAATGATGGTGATGAAGATGATAATGATGGTGATGATGATGGTGATGAAGATGATAATGATGAAGATGATAATGATGGTGATGAAGATGATAATGATGGTGATGAAGATGGTGATGAAGATGATAATGGTGATGATGATGATAATGATGATGATGATGATGGTGATGAAGATGATAATGGTGATGATGATGATAATGATGATGATGATAATGATGATGGTGATGAAGATGGTGATGATGATGATAATGATGATGATAATGATGATGATGATAATGATGATAATGATGATAATGATGATGATGATAATGATGATGATGATAATGATGATAATGATGATGGTGATGATGATGATGATGGTGATGATGGGGACGATGATGATGAAGCCTCCACACATCAAAGCAGCTCTCACACTCCTTCTACACTAACACGTGCAACAACTTTCCTTTAGATTTTTATTCCTCCACATTTGGCACAAACATTCACCTGGACTCAAGGATGAACTGATTAGATTTTGGCGGCTATAGGTCAAAGGTCAGTGTGATCAATGGTTCATATTTTATATTTTCTCTGACTCTGGACAAACAGGGATGTGACCTGGAAATAGTCTGAGTGGCGGAGGGATACGACCATGAGGAGGTGAGTCTAGTTCTTCCTGAGGATGGAGGTCTGATTCTTCTTCTTGTTGTCGTTTGTAATTAAATGATTTAGCTTGAACT
>NW_019524494.1:4624-4939 GCF_002814215.2 Seriola lalandi dorsalis | reverse complement strand
GGGGGGGGGTGTTTATCAAATTTAATGTCTCTTTAAAGAGGACCAACAAGTGATTTGTTAGGAGAAGTAAAAATAAATAAACAGATCATTATCAATGATTTAATTGTGATTGGTTTATTTTCTGTCAACCAACTAATTAATTAATTGACTGATCTTTTCATCAATACCTCAGAATTTTCCATCGTTGGCGCCGTGGACACACCTGGGTCACACCTGGGTCAACTATCAGACAGAACTGGGGTTCCATATCGTCACCTTCCTAAAATAATGGCCTAAGTCATGTTTTGACAAAAATGTTTTTTTTGCCTAAATCAC
>NW_019524494.1:0-548 GCF_002814215.2 Seriola lalandi dorsalis | reverse complement strand
CTGACACCGAGGAGACGGAACGTCATGGCCGTGTCTGGGCTACAGGGGGTCCGGTGTGTCTTGTTTGTGGTCAGTGGGTGATGAAATGATGCCGGAAAAACACACAAACAAAATCAGACACTGACAGAGCGACTGAGCGTATTAGCGCCAAACGGGCTTAGCTGCCTGTCCGATAATGGAGACACACGGTTCTTTCGCGCTGCACAGGTAAATGACGGTCAGCGGTGAAAACGAGGACACGTTGGCGCGGTTGTGTTACTCACGGCCACACAAGCTAACACCACAGAAGCTAACACCACACAAGCTAACACCACACACTCCACTGACATGTCAACCACAGCTAACCTGGTTAGCAAGGAGCGCAGGTTCGAGCCCGGCGAGGACAACATTAAACCAAACCACCATTTAAAAAGTAGGAGATTCTAGGTCATCGGACGTTGACGTTGACAAACAAACAACAGGAACAGTATTTAACACCTTTTCTGGATCAACATGGACCTGCCCTTTAATTCGGCATCGTACTTATCAGCACAGCAGCCCGTCTCACA
>NW_019524493.1:1787-2570 GCF_002814215.2 Seriola lalandi dorsalis | reverse complement strand
AGTCAGAGAGAACAGTCAGAGAACAGTCAGAACAGTCAGAGAACAGTCAGAGAACAGTCAGAGAACAGTCAGAGAACAGTCAGAGAACAGTCAGAGAACAGTCAGAGAACAGTCATAGAACAGTCAGAGAGAACAGTCAGAGAACAGTCAGAACAGTCAGAGAACAGTCAGAGAACAGTCAGAGAACAGTCAGAGAACAGTCAGAGAACAGTCAGAACAGTCAGAACAGTTAGAGAACAGTCATAGAACAGTCAGAACAGTTAGAGAACTCTCAGTCTGCTCACCTTGTCAGCGAAGTGAATGATGATGAAGGAGGTGTTGGACATACGAGGTTTCTGGAAGTGGACGCTGCTGGAGTGCTGCTTGTAGAGTTTCTGGGCCCAGTTCTGATCCGTCCCCTTCGGCACCTGAGACACAACAACAGACACAGGTCCACAGGATCAGGACTCCAGAGACTGGATGAGTCCGGCTCCTGCCTCCAGGTTTAGGCCTGTCTCAGACTGACTCAGTTTGAGCTGCTGTTCCTAATAAACTGGTGACAGGGACACAGAGACACTGAGGAAGAGGAGCAGTCTCACCTTACACTCTTCATCCAGCAGGTCCAGGACTCCGAGCCGAGCCTCGATCAGGTCTATGCAGGGCTGGTTGTCATGGAAGTCGATCAAAGTCCAGGGGATCTGTTCCTTCATGTACTCCTCCTGCTCCAGCTTAAACACGTGCTGCCAGACCAAAGGAGGACATGTTCATCAGCACACGTATGACACACGTATGACACACGTATGA
>NW_019524493.1:0-450 GCF_002814215.2 Seriola lalandi dorsalis | reverse complement strand
GGGGGGGGGGTCTTACCCAGCAGACCGAAGGCCTCTCTGGTCTTCTTGAAGTCCTCGGCGTCGTTCACTCCCTCGATGAAGATGTTCTCTCCTAAAGACGTGTAGGTGAAGTCCTCTGCACTGGCTGACAACACAGAACACACCTGATGTTAGCAACATGTGAGTCACATGGAAAGACTGGAGGTCAACCAGGAACCACTCACCAACCCACTACTAGATAAGTATTACTGCTAGTTACTAGTAGTAGTAACTAGTAACTAGCAGAGTGACTCACTGAGGCTGAGCTCTGTCAGCTCTGGTAATGAGGCTGAAGCACAGAGCTGATAGAAGATGTGATAGTTCCTCTCATCTTCAGCCTGTAAACAAACAGGATGACAAAATGTCAACAACAACAACACAACAACTTTACAACACCAGCATGTCAACAACTACAACAACACCAACACAACA
>NW_019524492.1:65992-67627 GCF_002814215.2 Seriola lalandi dorsalis | reverse complement strand
ATTTTTTATTTAAAAAAAAAAAAAAAAAAAAAAAAAAAAAAAAAGAACATTAAATTGCTGAGTTTAAGTCTTTGATTCTTTTTGTCCTCCCAAAAGATGAGAAAAAAAAAAATACAGAATCATATAAAGTTCTCACATAGAAATGTAATATATGACCTATATGTGATGTTGCCATATATTTGAACTATAATAAGATATATTATTGTTATGACATATACAGTGGGTACAGAAAGTATTCAGACCCCTTTAAATTTTTCACTCTTTGTTTCATTGCAGCCATTTGCTAAAATCAAAAAAGTTCCTTTTATTTCTCATTAATGTCACTCAGCACCCCATCTTGACAGAAAAAAACAGAAATGTGGAAATTTTTGCAAATTTATTAAAAAAAGAAAAACTGAAATATCACATGGTCATAAGTATTCAGACGCTTTGCTCAGTATTGAGTAGGAGCAGCCTTTTGAGCTAGTACAGCCATGAGTCTTCTTGGGAATGATGCAACAAGTTTTTCACACCTGGATTTGGGGATCCTCTGCCATTCTTCCTTTCAGATCCTCTCCAGTTCTGTCAGGTTGGATGGTGAACATTGGTGAACAGCCATTTTCAGGTCTCTCCAGAGATGCTCAATTGGGTTTAGGTCAGGGCTCTGGCTGGGCCAGTCAAGAATGGTCACAGAGTTGTTCCGAAGCCACTCCTTCGTTATTTTAGCTGTGTGCTTAGGGTCATTGTCTTGTTGGAAGGTGAACCTTCGGCCCAGTCTGAGGTCCTGAGCACTCTGGAAGAGGTTTTCCTCCAGGATATCTCTGTACTTGGCCGCATTCATCTTTCCTTCAATTGCAACCAGTCGTCCGTCCCTGCAGCTGAAAAACACTCCCCAAACATGATGCTGCCACCACTATGTTTCACTGTTGGGATTGTATTGGGCAGGTGATGAGCAGTGCCTGGTTTTCTCCACACATACCGCTTAGAATTAACGCCAAAAAGTTTAATCTTGGTCTCATCAGACCAAAGAATCTTATTTCTCATAGTCTGGGAGTCCTTCATGTGTTTTTTTGGCAAACTCTATGCGGGCTTTCATATGTCTTGCACTGAGGAGAGGCTTCCGTCGGGCCACTCTGCCATAAAGCCCCGACTGGTGGAGGGCTGCAGTGATAGTTGACTTTGTGGAACTTTCTCCCATCTCCCTACTGCATCTCTGGAGCTCAGCCACAGTGATCTTTGGGTTCTTCTTTACCTCTCTCACCAAGGCTCTTCTCCCACGATTGCTCAGTTTGGCTGGACGGCCAGGTCTAGGAAGAGTTCTGGTCGTCCCAAACTTCTTCCATTTAAGGATTATGGAGGCCATCGGCTCTTAGGAACCTTGAGTGCTGCAGAAATTCTTTTGTAACCTTGGCCAGATCTGTGCCTTGCCACAATTCTGTCTCCGAGCTCCTTGGGCAGTTCCTTCGACCTCATGATTCTCATTTGCTCTGACATGCACTGTGAGCTGTAAGGTCTTATATAGACAGGTGTGTGCCTTTCCTAATCAAGTCCAATCAGTTTAATTAAACACAGCTGGACTCCAGTGAAGGAGTAGAACCATCTCAAGGAGGATCAGAAGAAATGGACATCATGTGAGTTAAATATGAGTGTCACAGC
>NW_019524492.1:63695-64363 GCF_002814215.2 Seriola lalandi dorsalis | reverse complement strand
TCATATATGATATATATGTCCCTATATCAAAAGTGACCATGTGTCACCTATTAGAAGATATAGTATTATCACATATATAAATCCTCTGGATACATGAAGATATACCTTTATAACATATATGAAATGCACATAGTAAAATGCAACTTTATTGAAACAACATACTATGTTTGTATATGATTTTCTTAATAATTTCCTCTTAAATTTAAACATGTATTATCTTTTATATTCAAATATATATAATATGAACATATACTGACAAGCTTTGGGATGGATATATATTTATATAACATATTTCTATAATATAAACAGACGTACAAAACATACATGGTTATATTAGCTAGATGTATATGTCAATATGTTATATTATTCCAAATTATAACAGGTATAACATTTGTACATATATTTCATTTATGCAAATGCAATGCATGCGCATATATTACATTTGCATATGGGAATTTAAATGATCTTAAATGTTAATAAACCGTTTGGTTGATGGCATTCAAAAGTCAATCTTTTTGTTTTGGAGGGGCAGTTGCATCCCTACCAATGTTGACACCAAACCTACACCCTTGTGGAGACCCTACAACTCGCTTTTCATTAAATTCACAATTATTCACATATCACGTTGAGAACAGCATCGGCTACATCTTCTGTAGCAGCCAAAACAA
>NW_019524492.1:41340-60368 GCF_002814215.2 Seriola lalandi dorsalis | reverse complement strand
GACATCATTCAAGAGACAGGACATTTTGAGATTAGGTTTAGTTCAGCTTTAAGTTAGCGCATGGTATTACTTATTACTAGAAGGAAAATAAGTTTGGATCTGTTACAGTTTGATGCATGATGATGTCAATTACTCCTCCAACCTAAACAAGCATACAGGTCATTTTTTTCAACCTCCTGATACGACCCATGGGAGCGTCTCTAGAAATAGCGCACCTACGGCGGCAGGCATATGGGACCTTGGTTGTCATGGATACAATCATAAATATTCAGACTGTACCGTGAGCAGTGTACCAACCTTTATCGCCACGATTAGGTTTAGGTACAAAAACTACTTGGTTAGGTTTAGTAAAGGTCATGGTTTTGTAGTAAAATAATACTTCCTCAACATCAGAGGATCTTTGTTGTCATGGTTACAACAATAACAACATCAAATGGTCATGCATAATACAAACGACATAAACTGCTACATTCACATGGGAAGCGAGCACCAATCCCCTGTCTCATATTCCTGTGGTTTGTCACTGCACTTTTCCCTTTGCTCCTGTCATAATTACTACGACCATTAGATGTCACCTAGCAACAAAATGAAACTATGGGTCATAATAACCTGCTGTACAGACAACCTATGGGCTCGTTTTTAAGAAGAGAACAGTCTCTAAAAACATCTAAAAGACTGCTTGAAGGCCCCTAAAAACCTGGTTTTTGCTGAACTGTGATAGTTGAACTACTCACCTTGCTGTAGTGATGCTGAACTGTACTCCAGTACACCATGACATCACTGGTGGGTGTGGTTACAAATGAAACAAAGCCTTAAGAAACTCTTAAAATAATCATAACTTTGCATTAAAATACATTATTAGGCCCAAGTTTCTCCAAATTGTTGTATTTTCATACATTAGACTCCAGAGCTAATATGTTATGTATTTAGCTTGGGTTAAGGTAAGAATAAGGAATGAGGCTAAGCATATAGTTTCAACCCTGTTTCCTACAGATAACTGTCATAAATTACTAATTTGCAACCACAAATTTATTTTTGAGAGAAACACAATGGGACTCAGACTATGGCCACATTTTTCTCAACATAATGAGGGAATGTTTTAATGAACATATTCTACGTAGCTGCAAAACATTCAGTGAAAATGTATTTCATGATAATATACTGTATATCATATGTTTAGATTATTACCACTTGACCAGACCCACAATCATTCCTTACATTAACCAAAGAGCTTTTGTTCTGTGAACTTTACCACTCACTCCTGACTTGTTCTTTAACTGAAAGCAATTATGTTTCCCTACAAAAACGTTCCTGGTAAACCTAATTAGTGGTATTTTCTAAGAGACAGAGTTGTTATACTCGGTGGTTATGTTTGCAGGTTGGAGGCTGGGGAATGTGTAGTCTGCGTATAGTACAAACTAGTGGGCGTGTGCCTCATTAACATGAATGCAAAATGAACCGCTTTCACTGACCTCGTCCTGTCAATATGAAGCTGTCAATATGACTGACTGTTCAATAGAAAACATTTAACCTCCTGACATTAGCACATTAACATCCTCGCAGGTCTCACAGTCACTCTGAGGAGACTTCATCCCATGTGACCAGTGAACAGATACATTAATTTTGTCTCATGCAAGTGTCATGGTTAAAGATCAGCCATTAGTTTTACAACAATGAACTAACACTAAAATGAACTACATTTATTTTTGTGTCAGCCTTTCATGATAAAACACCCACAAGCGAGCAAGCTAACCATGGCACAATCAGACATAAGTTATGAATGACAATTAAGTGTAAAATTTTTGTAAAACATCTTATTCAGATTTTGTTTTTTAAAGTTTGTTTCTTTATTTTGCCATACTGCCCGAAGATTTAATTCTGCAAAGTCCAAATCTCCATATATGAATCGATGAGTTGCTGTTATGAGCGTTAGCATTAGCTTTGAGCTCAGTAAAGCGGAAAAATAAAGGCTGTTCTGAAACTTTAAACAGTATTGCTTGCATGATACAACAAGGTGGATAAAACAGGATAAAACAAAGACTGAAAATGTCTGGAAAAGTGACAATATGAATAAATACTGCAACATTAAAGGTTTACTACCATGCCTCAGGATTTAAACTTTTCTATACCGCCCAGCAAAACTTTGTAAAATGAGCTTCAATGTGAAACATAGATACAGAGAGAACTTTATGTTCATACTTACAGAAAGAAAAGATCCAGACTGCTAATTTTAAAATCAAAAACACTTTCAACAATTAGAGTATGCAGAAAGATTTTCAATTTGCTCATTTCACTAAACTCCAGAGGCCTGAACTATAAAACAAATTCAACAAACCCAGGATATGTTTTCATTATCTGGTTTTACTGAGCCTAACAATCGAAATCACACAATCATGTGGTCATATATTGGTGATTATCAGCTGGGTAAGTCAACCAAGGGTTTCTCAAACATGTTCACATAAAAGGGGGGGGGGGGTGTCTGCAGCAAGTCCACTGGTAGAAGAGCAGCATATTTTACAAACAAAGAGCAAACTCTAATATTAGATGAATATGAAGGAGTTAAAACATAACCCAGGCTAAAAGCAACTGGCAAGTGCAACTGCCAAATTTAGGAAGGACATCTGCACATCGTGAGGGCACAAGTAGATATGACTATAATAACATTTGTGTATTCCATTAAATGAATGTGTCGATTAGATGCATTCTATGATTTTAGTGGTGTTCTTTCAGCTGCAGCTGCAGCGCCGTCAAACGGACTCAGGAGCCATTAAAAAAGTAAATATGAAAACATCATTCAAAGTGGTAACAAGGCTTAACTTTAATATCTTTTAAGTACAACATGTACAAGGCTTCAGTCTCTGCTGTAGGATGAAATCAGTAGACAAAAGAAAAATGACAATGTTGCAGCAAACAGGGGGGAAAAAAATGAAATGAAGACGAGAGGAGGGAGCAGGGTAATCCAGAGAGGTTTGTCCCCTCAACATCCACAAACCAAGCTCCGTGGGATCTTCTATGAATGGTGATGTCATTTTCCAAAAGATTTGATTGGTTAGTAGGCAGAGTTTTTTATACGTGGTGATCTGTTATCTCCAACATAACTTGCTCTGGAGCAGGTTTTAACAGCATAAACTCAGGCTTAAACCTGAAGTTATCTCGCTAACCTCAAATCTTGCTTTGTGGTTGAGGCCTTCTGGACACCGGGCTCTTTATTTACCCGTCTGTCTGCCAACAGCTGAGACACAACTGCACTGACAGAAAAACTAACATTAACACTGACAGAAAGACAAATCATCAGATGCACCAGTCGTAGAAAACCAGTGTTTTACTGCACTGAACTTCCGCTGCGGACATTCGCAATCATTTTCAAGAACGGTTCCTGGAGAGAACTTTGGTAATAATTTGAGGGAAAATGGGAATTTCCTTTTAGAGGAAAACTATATTTAAACCCACATAGATATCAATAATTTTTCATTCATTATTGGGAACTGTATCCTCCACATATGTTGAATTTTATTCTTGTATAAATGTACTTTGTAATATTTAATAAATATAAACAGCAAAATATGCTACAATATGCAGAATGAACAGGACAATGCGTTAAAGGGGGAACTTGTCAGCTGCCTCATATTTATTGTTATATGCACTTGTTTTCTGTATATTTCAACTCATGTCAACATCCAGGCTGTTTCAGCAGGTGTTCAGACGTAAGACAGAAAAAAATACATATTTCAAATACATTCATGCACTTTTGGCATCTTGAATCAAACATACAAAAAGCCTAAAGGCCAGAAATGAAAGTAATTCAGAGAACGAGGTCGTAAATATTCACGTTTTTTCCTTCGAGGAGGCTTCACTTCAGTCACTAACATCTGGGTCACAGTCAAACGTTACATATTGACAATTTTATCATGGTGGTGCCCACTGACTCATTATCACCCAATCCACACATCTGAAACAACAAACAAGTCACATGTCATGCTTTAACAACTATATTTAATCTTTTCTTAAAAGCGTTAATCGTCAAAATGATATCTAAAGCGGGCTGCTCCGAACAGCCCACCCAGCACCCAGCACCCTGCTCTCTGCAGCTCCGGGGGACGTCAGGTCTCTGTCACCGTTAAATGAAGTTTGGGGACTGTGAGAAGAAAAATCAATATCGATCAATACAAGGGGTTGACAGCTTTTTTTTCTCTCCACAATTCAAGATGCCTGAAGCTGCTTTTTTCTCGGTGATAGAGACGGTATTTGAAGGAGAGGAGATAAATGTTTGCTGATGCTGTAGACACGGGGGGGGGGGGGGGGGGTGTCACGCCTCAATATATTTTAACTACAGACCAAATTGTGTCTCTCAAACTGGTGAAACACTGATTGCACTAAGTGCTTTATTTAAATAACATTCCATACCAAACATAATACTAACTTTTACTAAGTAATGACCATAGTTTAGTTACCATAACAACAATCTTTCTCAAGCCTCAACCAAACAATAGTTTCCATGTGCAGATGTTGCAAAAAGTGAGAATTTTTTTTAAATAGAAAAAGAAAAATGAAGAGTTTCATAGAATCGTTGTTTGCAGACATATTGTACTTCAGTGTGTTCCAGTGTTCCCAGTTCCTCTTCCACCTCAAGTTTTCATCCTCTTTGTTTCAAACAGAGAAATTCAACACTATCATTTCCGCCAAGAAGAATATTATATGTGTAATATAACATATAATATAAGACAAATTAAAGACTTTTGAAGATTATATAAAAAAAAAAAGGCCCATTGTCTGTGGTTTGTAATAGTGTATGTGTTAACTCAGAGCTCCTTCAGTCGTCTGAGTGAATAATAAGAGACTTATAATCTTTTCTGTCTGGTTTGTTAACTGCTTGTTTTTCTCTTGAAGCAAATCTTAAAGCTTCAAATGTTTCAGTGAAGATTTTTGAAATGTTCAAATATTGTCGTTTCTGGAATTTTCTACATCCTTGAGTCGATCACAGACAGGAGCCAATCAGCTGTCTAGTGAAATAACCAAGATAAAGATTAAAGATGGTGTAAGATTAACCATTAAAGCACTAAACTTGCATCTAATGTTAAGTTCATTGGAACAGATGCGATCATTAGCACAGAGCCCCAATTCAAAATGTCTGTCCATGATGCTCCAGCCCACACATGGAGGAGACTTGACTCCAGCTGGCTGATAAGAATAATGTGAATAATTCTTTCGGACGTTTGTTCGGCTCACCGGCCCACACATGTCCCTTAGAGAGGCTGATTTTGAATGATTTTATTAGAAACTGTCTCTGAACCGCCTGGAGGAGGGCAGCCTGTTTCTTTAGAGGAGATATGACCTAATACATTGAATTTGTGGTTTAACAGGGAGGACTTTGTCATTTAGAGCCAGATCCTGAGCGAACAGTCTTTATGCTAAGCTAAACAAAGGTGAATAAGTATTTCTCTCTTTAAATGATGTGCCATTGATTTACAGTAAAATTACGCTGCGCTCATGCATTATGTCCTGCACAATCTTTGTTTCAGCTGTAATGCATCACATTGAGGAGGTAAACAGTACCAAGTCATCACTTTCATATTAACATGAATTAAAACACAATGCCCTTTAAAGCTCCATGTAGTCTAAAGGTTTCTGTCCATGTGTTGTTTGATCATAAAGCAGGTTTAGCTTCTATATTAATACTGTGAAAGTATCAAAGCCTCAGTCCACAGAGAAATGCACACAGCCTGTATTCAGAAACTGAGCCTTAAAACCAGCCGCCGGGACTTCTGTAACTTTGTGATGTCACAACAAAGCAGTCGTTGTATCACTCAGAAAACAGTCAGCCAATCAGAAGAGAGGAGGCTCTGAGCCTCTCTTCTGATTGGCTCACCAACCTGTTGTTACTCGAGCTTCAGACAGAAGCTTGAGCGAGGAGATGTCAAACTACACTGAGATGGTTTTTGGTTTTTAAAACCACAAAAATATTCTTATGGATCAACGCTTCAAATAAAACACATGAAAAGTGTAAATATGGGTCTTTTAAAATACCTGGTTGTCAATTTTTATTATTTGTCACACATTTCTGATGGCATCTTTCGTCAGAGCTGACAAAAATTCCTTTCCTTTGAAAATTCTTTCAAACATGAATGTTATTTTGAGCTCAAAGCTCACAGAGACCTTTGTGTCCAAATCTAACCAAAGCTGGTGAACCTGCTACCTTTCCAACCACCACCTGTCCAGACTGTTTTTACCAGCTCTCTGTAATCCGCAGCACAGTGAGAGTGAGAGCCATTCAATGCAGATCTGTTTCTAAAAATAATAAATTAAGAGAGAAATGAGAAAGGGATGTGTGCAAGGAACAAGGTGTGCATTAAAAGAATTTAATTGCACAACAAGGAGACAACCACACACTGCCTTGTCTTGCATGCCTCCACGCAGACTTCAATGTGGGAGGGAATTATTGGCAACTATTTATTACTAGCTGTAAAAAATAATAACAGTTCACAGTTATGTTGATGGAATATTGAGAGCAATGGAGATGTTTCTGCCACTGCCACTCCCTCACAGTAAGCTAGGTAGGCTGGACAGCTACTACTATCTGGCCCACACTTTGGCTACATGCTTGTTTTCTTCTGGCTTGGTAACACGGCCTGAATCTGGCCCATATACAGTTTGATTGTCAGATGCTACTTCCACATGTGGGCCAATTCTGGCACACACACAGCCAAAAAATCTCCCTTCTGTTAACCAATACAGGAGGATAACAGCCAGTATCTGGCCAGATGTGGAAGTATATGGGCCAGACTTGGGCTGAAGACCCTGGTATTTATCTTTTTCAGCTATACCAGTTCACCCACTGGGTCCTATGGGTTAATTTTGTTGTGTCACCGGGTCATGATAACTTCATAAGTGGCACCACAAGGAAACTAAAATAGGGAAAATTTAAAATACTTCACGAATATGAACAGAAAATAAAATTGGAGCCCAACATGACTACATTTTTTTTTCACAACGTTTCATGTCTACGATGATAAACAGACACATGGATGTAATCCAACAGTAGAGAGTGACAGCAAAAACAATCAAACTCATGTCCAGACTCAAACAAACCCAGTGTGAACACAGCCGGAGATTAGTTCTTCTTTGTGGCCAGCGCATGCTTTTACAAGTGATTGAAATTGACCTGAACCACATGTGCGTTAAAGGTTTTAATTCACACCCCCACAGCCAATCAGAAACAAGAATTCAGCCAGAGTTCAATGAAACAAAAAAAAAAAAAGAGAAACTTTCAGGTGCTGTTTGTTTTGCTGTTCCCTGATTGGATGTGATATTTCAGTTTGCACAAGATGCGCTCGTTTTCTTCAGGACCTGCTTTTGTTTGGCTAGCTGTCGGATCAGTGGGGACGCAAACCAAACCAAATCATGCTACACGGTGGCTAGCCTGTTCCCCCACTGCACGCCGCAGAGCTGAAGGAGACAAGAGGCAGAATTTATCTCTGACAGGCAGCTTCTCCCAAAACTCTTCATCCACTTTTCTCCACCAGGAACCTTTTTATAAAAAAAAAAAAATTCTCATCATAAATGAGGAAAATGACGGTTTCCAACAAAGCTGAAGGCCTGTTTTTGTGCTCAGAGCCTTGAGTGATGAAACTGAACTTTTAGCACAAAAACACAAGCTTTCATTGACATTTAGTTTAATGCTAATAAAAGAGGTTCCCGGTGGACACACAGCTTCAGTTTGTCCTTCTCCTTCGCTCCTCCTCAGGTTTCTTTTTTTTTTTTTAATCCTCCAATTCTTTCCCAGTTTTCTATTCTGTCCAGGTCTCTGTCCGACCCTCACGGACTCTGCTGCTCCATGTTATCAATCAAAGGTTCTTTCTTCAAAAACTGCAGATGTCTGATGGACCTCCACACCCCGACATAGCTGTCACTGAGCGACTGACCAGGGGTGGCGCTCTCCTTGTGGAGGTGCTCCCTCTGCATCTCCAGCGCCTCTTTTTCCGTCATGACACGAGAATTCACGCCCGCTTCTCCGTCTCCTCGTCCGCCATCTCCTGTCCACAACTGTCCGTTAGCCAAACTGGCCGGCGCCGCCTCCTCCTCCTCCTCCTTCCCATCGCTGCTCACCACTCCCTCTATCTCCGGTTTTCCTGGATCAGATCCAGTGCCGGCGGCTGGCCCGTCACCGTTCAGCGGCGGTTTCTCTTGGTAAGGCTCCCCGGGCAGCGCGCCATCCTTCCCTGCCCCTTCTAGATCCTCGTACGAGCTCTTCTTCTTCGTCTCAAAGTATTTTACCACGCAGTAGGTGATGGAGCCGACCGTGTTCACCACCACGCCGCCGATGAACAGCCCGGTCGGCGCGACGTCGCTGAACGCCAGCATGCCGACAGTGATGGTGGCGATGCTCTTGACCACGCCGACGAAGCTGGTGGTGACGGCGGAGTTGATGTAGGTGCAGTGCAGCGTGGTGAAGTTCATGGCACAGCCGATGAAGATGCAGAAAACGAAAATGACGGTGATGTGGGGGTCGTTCCAGCCCTCGTATGACCACATGTTGATGGCGTCCATTGAGATGAGGGAGCACACCAGTAGCACCTGAGACAGAGAAAACGTTAGTAAGGACCAAACCAAGGTACAGGGGGAGTGAAGGGGGAGTGAAGGGGTGAAAACAATGTTGGATTTAAAAGACTTAAAAACATGTTTTTGCAAAAATGACTTTGGAGGAAGGAAAAGGATTCAACATGTCTGGTAAACCTCAAGGACACAAAATGTGCTTTGCTGAGTAACGCAACTGTAAGCACAAGAAAGGCCAACAGAGAAGCTTTAAGGCAACGGAGAAAAGGTCGTAAAGGGGAAAGGCAAAGAGAATCAGGAAGGACATAAAAAGGAAATAAATAGAAGTTAAGAACAAAACAAAAAAGGCATGAAGAAGCATTAGCCTAAGAGCAAGAAAGGAAAAGAAGAAAGAGACAAAGACTTAAGAGACAGAAAGAGTTTCAGAAAACTGTGAGAAGAAAAAGAGACAAGGGGAGAGGATGGAGAGAAAGAGAAAAACAAGAAGTAGAGAGAAAAATCTGATCTTAAAGTGAGGTGGAGGTAAAGCTGAGCGAAGAAAAGTAAGAAGAGAAAGAGAAAAGTAAGAAAAAAAAAGAAAGACAGGGACAGACACAAAGACAAAGGTGAGTTAAAGGGAAAGCATGAGGAAATAAACAGAAAGGACAAGGAGGAAAGAAGAAAGGAGGAAACGACAGAAAAGGCAGGCAGAAAAACAGAGACAGAATAAGTAAAAGAGCTAGAGGAGAAACAGAACAAGAGAAAATGAAAATGATGGGGCAGAAAGGTAAAGAAAGGGAGGGAAAGGGAAGGAAAGAATAAGAGGTTGAGACAACAATAAAAATTGAAGAATGAATGTAAAAAAGAAAGGAACAATGAGAAACAAAGAAAAAAAAGGTCAAAATTAAAGAAATAAACAGAGAAAAGTCGAGCAGACAATGGAAAAAGTAAAACTTAACGTTAGAAACCCCTCAGTGCGAATCCAAACCCCCAACCCCTCACAGTCTTAACGCCTCGTTCGACAGTCCTCACCGGTGAGGCCATGATGGCGATGGCGTACTGTGCGGTCAGCGGTCCGTGCTCGCTGTCCAGACTGGTTTTCTGGATCAGGACCAGGTAGGAGGCGTGGATGATCACCGCCAACACGCCGGTGACGTAACCGAAGGGGTCGCCGGTGAGATCGCCGGCACCTGGAGGGAAAATTAAGAGGAAGGAAAACAAGTTTTGACAGTTTTCCTGATGTTTGTGGAATATTTACTTCCCTTTTATTATCTGTGATACGTATTTCTACTGTTGTTATTTCCTGCAATGAAACCTTTGGCTTTTAAAGGAAAAATACAAAAACGAATGGGAGTAACGTCACATTATCATTTCATTTCTTAGATTTTTCAGCTGTATTTGTGTATGAATACCTGGAACTCTATAGTAATATTTTGAGTGATTATGATGACAAAGTTGCGATTTCTTTAGTTCCTGACTTTGTTGCATTGACAAAATGTGAAGTCAGATTTATGCACTGAAGAAAATGAGGCCATGCATGTGGGGTAAGGACACTTTATAAGGTGCTAAACAAAGACAAAAATTAAGTGGGTTATAATATTTCCAGCTGATTCTTTTCAGAATGAGATCTCTCAAATAAAAATGTAATTTATTAATGTTATTTGTTCTAACTCCACCATAGATTATGAAGATTAACTGATGTGTTCACCAAACATGACGTAGCTAGTTTGGTTGGCGCTGTTAGAAAGAAAACTTATACTTAACCTATACTTAACTTGTGGTTTTAATCACAAGCCCAAGGGGAACACCCAGGGGAGCACATACCTCCACAAAGGCCAAACATTTTGTGCAAAACTGTAACTGTAAAACTGCAAAACATCTCGACAGCATCAATATGTTTGATTTTTATATTAAGATCCAGACATTTCCTGAGAAACTGATGAAAATGTTAAAAAAAATGTCCCATCTCTTAATGTTAAGGAAAGTGATTTTAAAAAAAAAGTCTTGGAACTGCCCCTTTAACCAGACCAGCACCAAAATGTCATGGGTTTGATGTCATTAGAAGCTTTGAGATTCCCTATGTCAAGCATTTGCCCTGATGGAGGTCCAGTGAAAAGCCTGGCTCTGTCATTAAAACATGCATCAGACTTCATTTGAATGTATGAGTTTTCTCTAAAGAGGCAATGACAAAAACAGAGTAAACAAAAGGAAGAGTGTGGGAGTTTGAAGGTGTGAAAGACAAGGAATCAGGACAGATGATGAATGGAGTTAGAATGAAGAATGAAGCAGGAGGGGGAAAAAATAAAGAACATACTGAATAAATCCTGTGCTGAGTCTGTATGTAGGCTTAAAACTTACATTCAGCCTGGGAGTGGGACACCACACACACACACACCCACACACACATCTACTCACACAAAAATACACAACTTCAACACCAAATCTGTCTCAGTGGGAAATGTGGATCTGATCTGGACTCATATCTAAAAATGTGTGGATATAAAATAAAAATCATATTATCAATTTTATTTACTGGTTGAAAAAGCCTCCAAATCTATGATTGATTTCTCAGACACCAAAACTGAAATTAAAGGAAGTAAAAGTTAAACATGTTTCAATCATGTTTTATGTGGAATCTGATCAGCTTGTTGCATTGAATCGATCACGATCAGTCATTTTAATGACTTCCCACACATGTGGTTCTTTGTGTGTAAAACTGATTAACCATTACATTAATTTCTCAATTTTAAAAATGCTTCAATCTTTTTTCCCAGCAGTAAATTTTCCTCGTCCATTACTGTTAATGATCCTGAAGGCATGAAAAAAAATACAGATAATTAATTTCCTGAATCAATCTCCTCTGCTGCTCAGTGTTTGTTAGGCAGGAAGGGGGTCGAAACATTAAGTGTGAAATGTGCAGAACATGATTCTAATGGACAGATTCATCATACTGGGTCTAATCTGGGTGATAATCACCTTTTCTCCTGTGATAATGGAATATTTGCATCGTGATGTCATTTCAGCAACGGTTTGTTTGTTAATGACTGAAAATGAGGATCACATGTAAATATTCTGTAAATAAATAAATGAATAGTTGTTTATTATCTTCTTTTGGGGGGGGGGGGTATGGTTCCGGTTAAGCGTTAATAAATGCATCACGTGTCACGCTCAACCAGGATCATAAGCTTTCCCTAACCTCACATTAGCATTGTGAGTCTCTAAACGTTACAATAAAACGTTTAATAATGCTGTAGCTACTGCAGAGCACATATTGTTTCGCAAGATTGGATAATTTGGCAGAAAACAAGCGAAATACACTGTGAGTGAATATTTTCTCCTAGTGGTGCCAGAGTAAAAGTCATGAAAGTAAGTAGAATGTATCATCCATGGATTTGATAGATGTTGAGATATTTCGCTCTGAAACACAAACGTCAACCTCATGGTGGCGCTAAAAGAAAAGTCAGGGGATCACCAGGATTAGTAGGGTTCATCTAACAAAATGTCAAGACCATCACCAGACATCAAGACCAGTCTGGACCAACTGGCAGACGGACTGACATTCCTACAGCCACACAGCTAGCATTGCTAACAACCTGTCCATAGTATTTTTAAAACAAGTATTTCCTTTTAATTATAGTTTTTAGGACTTTTCTCCCCAGAACTTGTCTTCTCAGGTACTTGCCCCCAGACACATTATCACTGTCTACAACCTCTTCTTATTGACCGTTATTAAAGTTACCAAAACCAACCATTAACTTGCGGAGCTTGTTGGTTACACAGTGTGGTATAAAACATTTGTGTTACTAGAAAAACTTATATAACCATGTTTAAATATAACATTACATGAGCATCACATGACAAATGTATGTCAATCATAGCGATAAACCCATTGAACCAACTCTACTGTTCCCCACAGCTCTATGGGGCATTTTAGCATCTTTTAGCTCATTATTTTGGTTAGCGCAATTTTACGCCACATCAGGCAGCAGCTTTCAGCAAAATGTCTCTAAAAACATACTTCACGTTACCTGAAGCTAGCTAGATATTTTTTCTCACAAATTCGCAGAGACCAAACCAGAGCTAAAAAAGAGTGAGTATTATGATTTAGATTGATCAGGATGACACAGCCAAATCAATGCTAATGTTGCTCTGTTGGATGTGTAAATAAGAAACTTTTTTTTTTTGGAAAACAAGTTCAACACATCAACTTACAGATGATGATATGTCAGTGTTGTGTTCACAGCTTGCATCTGTTGCCCACTTGTTGGCTGTCGAGCTGCACACAAAGCCACTATAACAGGGATGCTCATGAACACCCAAACTCACTTATTCTCAATTGAAATATATTGTGATTAAACAATGTTAAAAATTTCAGTAGCTGTTTTGAAATTTTGAAGTACAGCAATTTGAAATAACACAAAAATGGTCACAAATTTCGGTGCAAATTTTGGTAAAATTGCTGCAAATTCAATCATTTTGTGCTGAATAATCATAGAAAATCACAGAGATTCTGAAGACACTGTGTGCGGGTGCCGTATGTGTTCACTGTGTGTTTACCAGCCAATGCAGCTCCGCCGGTGGTGATAAGCACGGCGGTCACCACACCGAAGGACGGCATGCCGTTCCTCAGCACACACACTCCGATGCTGAGCGTGAAGAGCGGCAGGCAGCGCTTGAACACGACATACATGGGCAGGCTGAGGCCACGCAGAGACCACAGGGTGAGAGTTGACTGCAGCGTGGAGAGGATACACACCGAGGCAAACTCCTGCACAGAGAGAGGGAAACACACACACATACACATTTTTGTCACATAAGAGGACACTGCATTGCCTTACATTTACTCCCTGTAGGCTTAATTCTATGTTAACCATGATCACTTGCATGATAATATCATATAAACCTCACCTTTGTACAAAACTCTAAGATTTTCTGATTCACCAAGTGGGGAACAGCTTTTTGTCCTCAAACTCGGGTGAGTCCCCGAAATGTACATAAGACAGATACACCTCTGGCTCTGTGAGGCTATAATGCTCAGCGGTGTAAAGAAAACCAAACTGACTCACTGATCAAACTAAAAAATGATATTGTTAATGCTGATGTTTAGCAGGTAATTACTACCATGGTCAATGATTAAGTTTAGCATTTTAGCATGCTAACATTTTCTGGCATGCTAATTAGCCGTAAACAATAATTAGAATTGTACCCGAATTAGAATTGTCCAAGTTGACTCTAAGTTTTTATTTTTTTAACAAATTATTCAAATTTTCAGTGAGTATTTACAGATTCATAAAACACTGAGATAAGTGCAGTTTTAGCTCCAGTTTAAACATTTTCAACTGCATCATTTGCGCACTACCACAGGCAAATTTCTTTATAATCACCTTTTTCCACTGAAGTTTATAGTCATGCTCTTAGCCTACGATGCCCTGAGAGATTTGACAATCTGAGAATAGAACAAACTGATTTTTTTTTTTTACCTGCTGTGAAAAGATTACCAAAGTTATTACAAGTTTTCACAGCAATTGTGACAACATTCAGTTCCATAAAACCAAGAGAAAGTAAAAGTTCTATCAGTCTGTTTCTCTGAATTACTTCACTTTCTTTCTGGTTGTGGATGATTAATTGCGTGAACCCTGTCGTTCATCTGCCGGTAGCCACCATTTTCCTTCAGGACCTGGATTCAACAAGGAACTGGAAACAGTTCAAAGATCCACGTCAACTCAGTGCAGGCCCTGCACATTCAAATGTTTGGCAGAAATTTCATGCTTGATGAGGGCTGTGTAGCTATAGCCTAGGTTTTTTTTCATCTTGATGGTTGAAGATTAAAGTAGGTTTTAGCCATGGTAACAGCTCTGTCTGGTTCAGAGTTAAATATCTCAACAAATATGTCCTTCATTCACCGGATATTTCTTTTAGACATTCACAGTTCCCACAGAATTAATCCTAATGACTAACTTTTCTTTTAGCACTTCAATCAGATCAACATTTCCTTCAGTTCATGACAGGATTCTGTAGTTCCAAATCTACTAACCAAAACAACCAATAATCTTTGCACTATTCATCCAGCAACTTTTTTTCTCAGGTTTTAGTTTTTAGTTTAAGAATTATCTTATACTTGTACTTCTACTTATACTATATATACTACGAGTGTACTACCGAAAGCAGCTGTGATGTTCCATGGTTTGTTTTAACCTTAATGGAAGAGATGTTTTTATGGTTGGAAAAAAAAGAAATCACATCACTTTGCACTCACCTGGCATCATGTCCGCCTCTCCAGCAAAGTGGCTAAAAAGATTACCCACCACCTGAGAAGTTTGTACTCTCTACACACTTTACTGTAACACATTTCACACACCCCCAAGCGACTGAAATGTTCAGCGTGTGTGACATAGTTTCTCCAGGTCAAATAGTCCTGGATCAGATCTAGGAACCAGAATCCACTTAGCTGTATGTGATGTTTCACTGAAATATGACTTTGTGGTTTCTTTGGTTAATGCATGGTGAGTTGAAAGTAGGAATAAATGTACTTTAAAAAAAACTGTTACTCATTCATTCAGGCGAAATGTGCCTAGTTTTCTGCCTACGTCATTTAGAATCTGAGCCAAAGCAGCTTCATGACCAAGCCCTAACATTTTATATGTATTTTAAAGTCAAATTGAAATTTCATTTCTCACTTCTTTCACTTCTTCAACGAGGAAATAACCTGCAGTGGATCAAACTTTTTGTGGAAGACTGTTCTGTAAAAAACGAGCCCGTAGGTTGTTTGCGCAGCAGGTTATTATGACCCATAGTTATGTTTTGTTGCTAGGCAACATCTACGGTTTGTAGTAATTATGACGGCAGCAAAGGGAAAAGAGAGACGAAGTTCATGTTAGAAGGAGGTTGAGGTGACACAGGAGAGTGGTGTTCAATTCCCATGTGAAACCAGCAGTTTATATTGTAACCATGACAACAAAGATCATCTAATGTTGACGAAATACTTATTGTAACCCAAATCAGCATCTTTTCCTAAACCAAACCAAGCCATGACCATTATTACAGTAATGAAGGTAGCAATGAAGGTGGGTACATGTAGGGGCGAGCCGTCCCTGCCTGCCTGCCGGGGGCGCTGTGTCAGGAGACTCGTAATAGAGGGTTGGTGGACTTGTTGTACATACTTGTTGTACGTACATATATATATACATATATATATATATATGTATATATATATATGTATATAATAGTGTAAAAGCAACAGCAGTGCCTCTAGTGGTCATAAACTTACAGGACACCTTTAACTGACACCTGAGAGCTTGTGTTGCTAGGAGACGAACTGTCAACTTCCGTGGTGCTCCACTGACTGACAACGACTAGATTACAAACAATGATACAAGTCTTTCTCCCCTTTTAAAATGTATCCCTATAACATTAGCTTTCAAACGTAAGTGAGTTTAACCGTCTGTTACTTCGTGCCTCTGACTTGCATCTACTGCTTGTCTTTAATGGATCAAGTGGTGGAGATGGAAAATAACCAGACTGCGAAAAGTCACAGCGCCCAGTTGGTCCTGTGATCTCTGCACACCTGATGTTCCAGTGACAACACCGAGAGCAGAGAACGCTCAAAACTAAAAGCACAGATGTGCTAACATCAGCCCCACAGCTGGTTAACTGGAACTGACTGATTTATTGATTGATCAGATTTTGGAATAGAAGCAACATAACAAACAATTCTGTGTTTGCACCAATCAGAGATTAGTACTAACGCTGTCAGTCAGCACCAAATATTCTCAGTCCCTGGAGAATGACAACAGAAGGAGGGAAACAAACCTTCTTCCTTCCTTCTTCTTTTTTTTTTTGGTCTTTTTGATAAACGGTCCTGCTAACTGTAACAGTCATTCAGCTACTCAAACAATCCAGTTGTCAATCCAGTCAGTCAAACAGTCAAACAGCCAATTTGCATTGAAATCGATATGGTTTTTTTTTCTTAATCGTGCCAAGAATGTCCAGTCATCCATATTTTTCAACATGAAATATACATTATTAACTTTTACTGATGGTGTGGAAACCTTTTTTTTATCACTTTTCCCCCTTTGGCACATTGGCACTGTTCGTGAATCATTGAAACAGTCTGGTGTTTGTCTCAGAACCTGACAATATTTGTGTCCTAATTTTTTTTTACAGCTGCGGGTTGAGAGAGAGGTTGAAAGTTTTAAAATGACTGCAGGGTATCTACAACTACTTTTACTTTTATTATTTCTGTATTTTACAACAGTGGAAACAGATTTGTGGAATGTATTAGATATAGCTCATTAAATTCAAGAAGCATTCTAACTATGTAATTTCGCCAATTTCTCTATATCTACATTTTTTAGTATTATGTTATATTTTCAGCCTGATTTTACATGATCAATCTCCGGGACAAAGGCTCCACTACAAGGATTCCAGTTTTGTGGAATAAATCAAATCCTCTGAAATCTCACAGTCCTTGTTGGCGAGTTTTTACCTTGGAGAGCTGAAGGCTGAACGCGGGGATATTGACCTTCCCCAGCCGCCTGAGGGTCTCCAGAGTAAGCGCCGCGGTGCTGCTGGTCAGGAACTGGATGAGCGTCAGGAAGCTGAAGTGATAATTAGTGATGAGGAACTTCAGGAGGATGTTCAGAGAGCCGGAGAAAACCCCGTGCGCAACGGCCACGGAAATGCCCAAAAGCCGGCTCTTAAACACGTCCATGTTGGTCTGCAGGTCGCTTTGTAGCAGGTCAAACTGGAGATTTAAAGAAAAAGTACCGGTCGAGGGAAACCCTCTCACTGCCCGGTTTAGAGAGGTTTTGTGTCGGGGATGAGGGGGGTGGCGGGGCGGGGGTGGGGGTTTTACGCACAGCCGCAACGCACTGCTGCTGGACGGAGCAACGGGAGGAAAGGGAGGATGTGAGGCGGTGAAAAGCAGCGGTTAGTAGCGTCTGTGGAGGGAAATGAAGCTGCAGTCAGGAGCTTTCAGTGAAAAAAAAAGAAAAAGAAAAATGAAATCTGAAGAGGAAACAGATTTTTGCTTCGGTTCTGCTGACTCGTCGCTTTTCTTTTTCTTTTCAGTCCAGGACTCCTTTTCCCCAGCTGTAAATAAAAACATTCAAAACCTCAGTCATTTTTCTTGTTTTGTTAGTTTCCACTCACACATTCAAGACTTCATCACTGACTTTTTTTCTTTGCGCTTCTGTTTCAAGGAGAGAGAGAGAGAGAGAGAATCCCTCCCAGGAACTAGCAGAGGGAATAAAAGAGGAGAAGAAGTGAATCCCCTGGAATGAAAGCTGCAGCAGAACAGTACGACAGGAGCGCAGCAGATGTACAGGAGCGTGTACAGTAGAGGGGAGGTCGTCCTCTGAGAGCTGCCAGTGAAATATGACATTTTGCCGCAGCGCCTCTTGGCTGTGCACCCGAGGGAGGGAGGGGGAGGGAGAGAGAGAGAGAGAGAGAGAGAGCGAGCAGGGGGGTGGAGGTGGGTATTGTGTCATTGAGGTTCATTCATCCAACTTTTATTTGTACAGCGTAAGCCAGTTAGAGCAGTTCACGGTCTTTTGCGTCTGTTTAAAAGGCAAAAAAAATATAAATGACCTTAAACTTACAGAACTGAAGGGGGGGGGGGGGTTAGGAGGCATTAAATAAAATCTGAATACTCAAGCCTTGAATAAAACCTGATTAAGATCAGAGAGATCAAACAATGACACAATCTGCAAAAAAAAAAGGCACAAGCTGTAAGCAAAATGAAAAGGTTGCTGTTCTTTAACCCTTTTGATTAAACTCTTAAACCTGGTTTGGTCTGAAAGGTAACTCTTTAAATTTTACAAACAAAGAGTCAGAATGAAGTTAAGAGATATTGAACCAAAGTTACACAAACACAAATCAGTTTTTTCTACCTCAGCAACGTGTTTTATGGCACAAAGAAGTGAATGTAAGGCCCTGTGGACGGGCATTTTGTGTGGAAGTGACATGAGGATCCTAAGATGCTTTGCACAGATGGAAGGTTTCAAACAATGTATATTGTACAGGTTTGTGTGAAGACTGAGTCCAGTTCAGACCAAAACACAATTATGGTAACGCTTTAAAATCTCCAGGGAGGATGAATCTGAGCATCTGTTTAATGATCACTGCTTATAATACAGTGTTAAAAATCACTGTTGGAAAATAGCCAATCAGAAGAGAGGATCAGAGCCTCCTCTCTCTCTTTCTCTCTCTCACTAGCAGCTATGAGGCCAAAAAGTTAAATGCCTACGTTTCCACACATGCCTGCAAAACCACATACATCAGCCTCATGGTGGCGCTAGAGGGAAAGTCAGAGGATCAGCAAAGTCAGTAGGATTCATCATCTGGGAACCATGAACATCAGGACAAAATTTCAAAGCAATCTATTTAACAATTTTAAATATTTCTGTTGCACGGTGGTGCAGTGGTCAGCGCTGTCGCCTCACAGCAAGAAGGTTCCGGGTTCGAGTCCCGGCTCGGACGTGGGATCTTTCTGTGTGGAG
>NW_019524492.1:36884-40456 GCF_002814215.2 Seriola lalandi dorsalis | reverse complement strand
GTTAGGAGAGGGGGGGGGGGGCTTGTCAGCTGTAGGTTACACTATGTCCACGTTTCATTTTAAAGTGGCGTTTTATAACAAAAATGATTTCCATTCAGACGAGTGTTATAGCTCCGTGTCAGAAACGATCTCCGTCTACCACACCTGAAAACGCACATCACATGACATCACTACGAACGAGGAACAACAAAGAAAGTTGTCGTGTTAAAATGTGAAATTTAACTGAAGAACAGCTGCTGGCAAAAACCCACATGGTCAGAAACGCTGTGATTATGTTGCATTAACGGCTGCTAGCCGCGGCTGATAAGAACCAATCAGGGAGCGTCTGTGTCATTGTTTACAAAGGTCTCAGTTTCTGTCCGTCCAGATACAACACAACTTGCAGTTCACAAACCAAAACACGTCCGGCATCGTCTCTCAAAAGTCTCTGTTTTAGGGCTCCGAAAACTCCAGAGTCGGGTGGAACCCAGGGGCCGGATGCGCACGCCATTTCCTGCACATGAACTGGTCTTTATAAACACAGACTGTGTCACCTCACACACTTCCTTCACCATGTGTACACGCAGTTTTCCA
Organism: Seriola lalandi dorsalis; assembly: GCF_002814215.2. Classification (NCBI taxonomy): domain Eukaryota; kingdom Metazoa; phylum Chordata; class Actinopteri; order Carangiformes; family Carangidae; genus Seriola; species Seriola lalandi. The sequence goes on along the minus strand of NW_019524492.1, from coordinate 39,883 downwards.
GAGTGATCCATGTTACAAATACAATATAAGAGACACTTGACTTAACATAAAATAAAATGATCAACTTCACGGAGCTTCATTCATTATCATCATTATAAGCAATAACAAACAGAAATAATTGTTTGTGCTCATTGGGCCTCATTCACCAATATCTTCTGAAGTACTTTCTTAAATTCTTTCTTAAGTTCTTCTTAAGAAAATTCTTAAGAAAACAGATTCATGAAGTTGTTCTAAAACTGCAGAATTCTGTGCACCTGTGTTCTTAACAACACCAATCTCCTCGTAAATTGAAAGTCTGTGCCAGTTTTTCCCCTAATTAGCAGAGGTAAACACCCGAAAATGCCCTTTAAAGGGCATGAGACTGACACAGACAGACAGAAGTCACAAAGAGATACCGTAAGGGAAAATTAAGAAAATGCCAAAACCAAAATTTAAAGACGGAGCTCAGGAATCAAAACGCAAAAGGAGCTTCAGTAGTTCTGAGGTGGAGGTACTGCTGCAGGAAGTGCAGCCGCACTAATGTAGCGTTCATTTATTTTAAAAGACCATAATGCTTTGTAAAATAACAACAAACAAGAAGTTTTTTTTTTTTTTAATATTACAAATGAGAAAAATATTATTGTAATTTAAGTAAAATTATATTATATGACTGTAGAACAGAAGAAAACACAATAACCACTTATTTTGCTCAAACATGTCAAATGTGCGTAAGAGTGTGTTTAGATTCTGTTCTTACCTAAGAACAAATCCCAAATAAGAAAACATTGATGAAAGAAATTTCTTCTTAAGAATGGTTGGTGAATGAAGCCCAATGTTTCCTTCAGCATCGTTTAATATCCTTATTATTTATTGTGAGTCATTCTGTAACTGTTTGATACTATTTGAATATTTACTAATCAAAGTGTCGGAGCCTCATTAAGACTCTAGTCCTAATAAATGAAGTTCAGAGTAAAACAGGACTTTACTAAAGTAAACTGATGCATGTTTTTTACCTTCCATCTGTCAGAGCCTCAATATCACAATGGGTGAAATTGGCATCTTTTCTCGTCTTTCTTCTCTTGTGTCTGACCACTTGTGGAGGAGACTGTGTTTTTATCCAAGACGGACGGATTAAAGGAGTGTCTACATCCATCTATGGCTAATTGTGGGAGTGGAAACGAGGCTCGTGTACATGCGACCGATTTCTCAATGAGTGAGATTTTTAAAGCAGAACCATGCAAATGCACGGCTTTATATTTCTGATGAGAAGAATGCGTCTGAATATTCCTGTTTTTTTTTGTGTTCACATAGTTTTAGTCATGAATCTACACAGAGTTTTATGCATCTGACGTCTGGTGAAAACATCACAACAGTGATGAATTTTAAAAAAATAAAGCATAGTAGTGTGGACGTAGCCTCGGTCACACACAGTTGTTAATAGATTGTTGTCCCATGAGGGTGGGGGGGCTGGGTATGGGTGGGGTGGCTTCCACAGACCGGACTGTCATTTCTTCCAATGAGAACTGTCGACACTGCTCTGTGGATGTGGACTGTTTAGTGCTGTGCCGCAAACTAAACTAATTCACCACCTGTACTGGTGAAATTTCAGAGACAGATCTTTGAAATTGAATCTGTCTAAATGTCCAGAACATTTTCATTTTTATTTTCCAGCGAAGCAAAACCTTAAAATGAATTTGACAGGAAAACAGTTCAGCTCCTGGAGCCACCGTCAGGTCCCAGAACACACCGATACAACACCACAGGCCTTTACCCAGACACACTGCCGATAGCATTCAATTTCTGGTTCACTGCACTGAAAGTCCCGCTCACGTGTATAAATTGACAAACCTCTGCACAGTGGCAGTGAGGGCAGTAGTGCAGAAAATAGTAGCAGTAAAGCCAACGATCTGTTGCCTTATCTTTATTTACCTCACTGATAAGATTCTTGCTTCAGATTCAGCCTCCACACCAGGAGAAGGATTGGTAATTCATCTTCAGGACGATATTGGTCATATATGTATATATAACTTATTACGGCCACATGTGAATGCGTGCTTGAACCTGCTGCAGCTTTTCTCTCTGTGAGTTAAATGTTTAGATGTTTGCCTTCACGATGCTGAGCTGGAGATCTCTTCTCTTCTTCCACCTCCCTCTCCCTCTCCCTCTCCCTCTTCCTCCTTCTTATCAGAAAAACAGAGACATCACCATCGCTCATAACAGGCGTGGAAATGGCTCGGACAATATTTTAATTGAAATATTTCATCAGAAAATCAGTTTCCAGGCCACGAGGGAGGAGGATCCGCCCTTATCGAGCACAGACCATTAGCTTCCAATTAACACACAGAGACAGAAGAGGACCGAGACGCTTTCAAACACGAGGAGATTAAGACCAGGCCGAGGATTTAGACCCAGACTGTTCTCTGCAGGGACGAGTTAAAAAAAGAAAAAAAAAAACACCCAGTGCCTGCATCCATTATTCCACAAACTATAGGTAATATAGATTAGGCTGAGTAATTTAACTTAAGACACAAAATGGAGCAGGCTTGAATCCATTTTAATGTGGATTTCCAAATTAATATGTAACACACAATCATAGTGAGGGAATGAGAAAATATTATAGTGCAGCCAGAGAAAAGTGCATGTATGTGCCACATTCCAACATGCTGCTGCTTTATTTATATATATACATATATATATATATATATATATCTATATATATTTATCTATATATATTTATATATGTGTGTGCTGCAGGAATGAGTCCTAAAACAAGGCAATTAATTATTACTGAATGACTGAAATCAAGTCTGTGTTTCATACAAGCTCAAGACATTTTTACCTTTTATTCTACGACATGAAATTCATCAGTAAATACTCCAGTCCTGATTCTTGAAGCTTTCACGTCTGTTAAAAAAGGCCGGTTATTAACGAGTGTGTAAATGAGACTACAGAGGTTGTCGGGGACGTTAAACATCATCATGTTGAACATGAAAACTGATGAACTCACCAGTCCACCTTCA
>NW_019524492.1:35537-36239 GCF_002814215.2 Seriola lalandi dorsalis | reverse complement strand
ATATATATATATATGTTACACTCAATAGTGATGAATTATTTGATTGAAGGAAAATTCTGGTGTTTTTCTACCTCTGCTAGATGTTCCTAAACCCAAGACAAGACAAGTGTTGGTAGGAGAATTATAAGGCCACCACTTCTCGCCACAGCATGTTTAAAATGATTTCTGCAAATTGTATTTTTGAAGTTTTAAGTTAAGTTGAAAAGCTTTCAGAGGCTTGTTTGTGCACAGGTGTAGATAATAAAATGAACAATGACTGAGTTCCATTTAGCTGCTTCAGGCTCCTGCTGTTGTTCGTACTGACTCACTGTCACACTGGATGACACCACAGTGTCGTTGTTGTTGTTATTAGTGACAGCTGTGCTTTTCCTGTTGTGTCAAGTCAAAACATCTGCTGTGAAAAAGGCCGGATGCTCTGAACGAAACGCTCCCTTCACACTAAACTGATAGATGAAGGAGATTAGACATTGGGAAGAGAGCATTCTTTTTCAGGTTATAAAGTTCATTATTATCATCACTTTTATTAGTATTAGTATTATCATTATTTCCCGATGTCAAGGGTTTAGTGGTAAGTAGGACCCAAATGCAGCCGACACTTTGGGAACGGTGCAGACAGGTTTATTAACCAGAATAACATGAACAGACGACGTGAACAAACCCAGAACTAAACAGACGAACCGACACAGACAAAGGGAAGCACAA
>NW_019524492.1:32159-35267 GCF_002814215.2 Seriola lalandi dorsalis | reverse complement strand
GGGGGGTGGCGGCTTATGGGGCTCCAGCCTCAGATATTTTCCTTAAATGTGTAATGTGTAAGATCTGGCCAGAATTTTAGATTAAAATGTTCAAAAATGAACTAACACTATCAATAGTATGTGAAAGAGCTACAGTGATGATGTCATTACCAAGACCTCCATCTATAGTATTTTCAGAGATATCTACTGAAATGAGCATGCTAACCAACTAGCCCTGATCGTCCCGTGTTGGACCACATTACAGTAACACCTCGGAGTATTAACCCTGCACAGAACACATATCGTCTGTACTGTCATCTTCTGCACATCCTGCTCAGCAGGAGTTTAGTCACATAGTTACAGTAAGTTTGTACATAGTTATGGTATTTTTCATTGTTTTATTTTCTTTATATGTATATCTAATGTATTTTATCTTTTTTACTGTTGCAGTATTTGACCTTTTTATTGCTATTTCCTGTTAATATGTTTATTGTATACTGCACCAAACACCAAGCCAAATATCTTGTAAGTAAAAACCTACCTGGCAAAAAGCCTTATTTTCTGATTCTGCCTTTGTGATGATGTCATCGTCCCTTCCTCATGCTGCTGCAGCCTGACACCCATGTGTCATGCAGTACCCCCCCCCTTGCTTTCATATTTTTATAGGTAAAAAAAAAAAAACTGTTTGTATTACAAGTATTCATAATTTGTTTCAGTGCTATCAACAATTTAACTATCAACAATAAATGCACATATAAATATTAAATTATAAGGAACATGGGGGAAACAACAACATGATTAACTGGACAGGGGTGAAAAGGTGAAATGCTACTCTAAATCTTTAATAAAGTTTATAATATAACTTAATCTTGGTGTCATTTCCTTCAGTCTCTCTGACTGAACTGGCAAATCAATGGAGCTCTTTTAGCTGCTAGCTAAATATCACCAGCGATACGTCGCCTCACAACTTGTGGAGCCTTTGGGCTCCATGCAAAACATGGTGGGTTTATTTTTTTGCCCCTTAAGTTTGGGCTAAGCCCCGACTGTCTAAAAATGTCTGGCTCCGCCCCTGGTGCGGACATCATGGCGGAGGCGTAGAGACGAGCGTCTAGCGTCTACATGTTAGCACACATCAGCTGTGGGTTTGGATCAGATCAGCTGAATGCTGACTTGATATGAGCGGACAGTGTCATTGCTTTTCTGTACTGAGATGATGATTTTGTGTTTGTTGCCGGAGCGATTGATCGGCTTTGTTTTCTGCACGGGTTGTTAGCTTCGTGGGGCTAATGCACTAGCATCTTGTAATTACACTTACGGCTGCAGAGGCCGCTGCTCAAAAGTTATATAGTCTTGCTTTAATTCAGTTTGTGATGAAAAAAAATGTCAACTGTTCACCCACATCACGCTGTTACATAAACCTTCAGGGACAGAGACATTTAATCTTAATCTAAAAATTCCTTTAAAAATATGAATTCCCTCAGTCTCACAATCATAATGTTTTCTTTCGGCTGGAGTCTTCGACTGATGGCAGCAATGAACTCAACAACAATTATATTAAATTATGTTAAGAAACAAGCTGCAAAATATTTTGCAAAGCAGCCTGATTGGTGCAGAGTCATTTAAATTCTCTGGAGTCTGAGGGGGAGGAGAGAGGAAAGGGGGAGGGAGAACAGAGAAGAAAGAAGATGAATATATAGCCTAAAAGAGGAAGGGAACGAAGGAAACTAAACAGGAAATGAAGAGAAAGGAGAAGATGAAGAAAGACAGAAAAAAGGGAGAGAAAAGGAAAGGACAGGAATGGAAGAGACTTGAAAAGGATAAAAATAAAAGGAAGGAAAGGAAAGGAAATGGAAGGAAGTAAGAGAAGGAAATGAAAGAATGGAAACAGGAAAGAGAAGAAAACAGATGAAGAAAGAAAAAAAGGTAAGAAGGAACATTAAAAGACGGAAGTGAAGGAAAAACGAGATGCAAAGGCTAAAAGGAGAGAAGAACAAAAGAGGAGTGGATGATTAAAGCCAGGGAAGGAGGGAGGCTGGAGAACGATGAGAGGACCTGAGCAGACGACTGAAGATGTTGACAGGAAGGAGATAAAACGAGAGGGGAAAAGAAACGGTTGGAGGAAGAGGAAGAGGAAGAGGAGGAGCGGCGTAGAGAATCTGTCTTCATGGTTTTTTATATTCGCAGTGAAAGCGAGGCCGGTTTCTTTTTTCCCTGCAGAGAGGAACTCTTCACACATCATCAGCTGGAGATCTGTGATTGGCTGCAGTGTCAACCATCATCATCATCATCATCATCATCATCATAAACTACAGTGAGCAGCTGTTTTTAAAAATGAAACTATATAGTGGTGAGGTGTTTGTGTCTTCAGGAGGAACCAGTGGTCTTAGAGCTGAGGACAGAGTAGAGAAATTATGAACTCTCACTTTGTTGGTTTTGGTCTTTTCATGAGATTTGTTGACAACAGGAAAAACGCAGAATATCAACAGACTGAAGCTTAAAGGAAATAATTTAATGCTTTTTAAAAATATTAACTGATAAGATGATGAAAAATGCTCCATATTTCTTTGTTTTCATGTTATCAATGTCCTCGTGCGACATTCGTATTCTTTTATTGAAGGCACTGCACATACACGTCATCAATATCTAAACTGATGATATTTACATATTGGAATTAGTCTCAGTTGACATTTGTTCTCCAGTGTGACTGAGATAAAGAAGGAGAACACACAGTAGTGACATGGATATCCTGCATCACACTCCTGATTTACATCATTTATTCGCAGTGAAGTCATCATCACTTGAAAATCAGACCCAAAACATGATGATTAGAATCTATTAAATTAAACTGATCTGAGACTATATTTGCTGATATCACAAGAATTTCAGGTGACAGCTGCATCACCACTGAGCAACAATAACAATAACAAATTATTGATTTACATAAATGTTACTGATCAAATTAAATTCCAGCTCTTACAGTAAATTCATTTTATTCTCTTTAATTTTTCTCTTCGTCAGAATAAAAAAAAAAGCATTTTATTAGAAAGTAGAGAAATGTATTTTCCGTTTTCACAGAAACACACACACTCACTTTATCACCTCTCTACCAACATGTGTCTGGCTTCTCAG
>NW_019524492.1:30554-31793 GCF_002814215.2 Seriola lalandi dorsalis | reverse complement strand
ACAACACAACACAACACATACAGTTAGAGACAAGGTGAGGTTTGGGTGTTCAGAGTACGTCACAGTCAGACAGTAAAGAGCAATACTGCAGCGCCAGCAACACCGCTGCTTCAGGTGGTGTTGAAAGAATCAGCTGATTAAACCAGAGGTTCCTAATCTCCTGATGAAGGACCAGCACCGAGCCAAAGAAACAATATGATTTGGCAGTGCTAGAGTTGTGGCTTCAGACATGGCATCGTCAGTCTGTTGGTTTGTCCATCACTTTGTCCAAACTTAAATATATCAGTTTCGTGTCAATCCATTCAATAGTTTGGTTCAGACATCCATGCTCATCGAAGGATCAATACAACTGACTTTGGTGATTCTCTGACATTTAAACATTGTTTTTAATGCTAGTTAGCTATTTTAGCATTGTCATTTTGAGAATGATGATGTTTCCAAACAGAAGAACACTTCTCACATCTATTTAGTGGCAGGTGCATAGGAAGGAATCTGAAGTAGCAATTAAAAAATCCAGCACACCGCAACGTTTTAATGCCAACCAATCGCATCATCCCATGTGCAATAGAGGGTGACAATGAACAAACATAAATTTTTTTTATCAATATAACAGCTTCAGATATCATAAAAAGGAGTAAAAGATTAGACACTCGATACTGTGACACATCAGTGTACCCTTACATCTTTTCACATTGAATAGGTACATTTCTATAAAATGAATTTTTCAGGTGCATAAACGACATACAATACATACCCAAATGTGACAGGTAGAGATTAATACATGTTTGAAAAAACACCATCAATACATTAATAAAGATAATAAATAAATAAACTCTCTTGCAACTGGGCAAAAACACTGATGCTGCTTTTAGCATTTAGCTGAAAGCAGCACTGTGCATTACTATGGCCTCAAAGAGTTGCTAGCATGGCGTTAGACTTTTAAACAATGTCTGAACAGGATGCGTAGCATTAGCAGCATGTTAGCAGACTACAGCAGCAGCAGCAGATTCAGTCCTCCATCTGTGTCTACAGAGGATGTGGTCAGAGTTAGCATCCGCTCAGAGGTCAACACACAATCACTGTAGTTACACACAAAAAAGAATGAACATCTTTGGACCATCGTTTACACACGTATAGCATGAAACGTCAAACGTCACACCTCCTGCGTTAGACTGAGACAGCTTGATTAAAATAGAGATACATCTGTTCCATCGGACGCCAGAGACGCACCACTGCCAC
>NW_019524492.1:5796-29297 GCF_002814215.2 Seriola lalandi dorsalis | reverse complement strand
GGTGGGGGTGGGGGCTGGGGGGGTGTTGTAAATACATGATTGAGGGTTTAGATCTAAAGCAGGACAAATCCTGGTCCTTACTGCCATTCCTCAGGTTTTTCCTACTTAGTTGGTTTCACTTTGGGTGTGAAGGTCCTTAAATCTTGCATTCAGCTCAGCCAATCAGAAACAAGTAGTCAGCTCTGTCAGTAGAAATGTATCAAGACGTCAGCAGGGGTGCTGTAATTAATTATAATCCATCACTGTGATGGACGGGGTGTGTTAAAAATCTGTCACAGTTTATTCTGACCTGTCATATTTGGTGGCTGCTGTTATACGGACCTGTTTACTGCTGAATTTTTGTACGGGTGAATTATAAAAGGCTTAACACCCACAATGCCATGGGCTGTGACACAGTGGCTGCACTCAACCGAAATGTTAAAAAGACATTGAAAGATTCAAAATTATGTTTTATTCATGCTGGAACAACATCTATCAGAGAGCTGTTGAACCGTTTCACAAAAAGCAATTTAGAGCAATGCTAATGCACAGATCACAGATGTTTCACAAATGATTGATGACTCTATATTGCAGGTACATTGGCAATAAAGTCCTACAGGCTGCTCACATGCTTATGCAGTGTCGAGATTAACAGCAGAGGAAACGATCTCATGTTGCATATTGCAGTTTGTTGACATGAGCTGCTGATGCACTCTTATGGCTGTGGTTGCTTCTCCAAGTCAAGTCAGTGTTGTTTGTATCAACCAAGATCACAATTTCTTTCTCACCTCCACACACCTGGTCAATCGCTGCGTGAGGTGGTGAATGTTGGATTGTTGGTGTTGGTAATTGTCTTCAAACAATCTGACAAACAGTTCAAGAGTACGCTGGTCCCTTTCATCAAATGGGGGTAAAAGTATTCAATGACATGGTGTATTCAGCAAATGTAGTGATGGACTTTAAAGACAGGAAACTGCAGCCGCTGCTACTGATCCTGTGTCAAACTCATCACCATGACACAGCAAGAAAAGTTTAAAATGGTCAAAATTTAGCAGCAGCAGCATCAGAGAAAAGTGGGGAAGCAATTGGACCCTCACTGAGCTTCCCTGCCTCCAAGGGTCTAAAGTGGTTGTTGTTGTTTTAGATTGTGGCTCTTGGGTGAGAACTGATTCACAGACCAAAACTCTCCGAAATGTCCTCCATTTTTTAATCTGATCATTGACTCTGACAAACACTAAGTGATGACAACTCCTTCGAATTAAATGACGGAATATACCATTTACCCTTTTGAATGACAAAATAAGTGTTTCCTGCTCTGACATCAGGTTATTAAATATATCAATAATAGATTAATAAGGTTTAGGCACAAAATCTACTGACATTTCGTCCAGTCTGGACTTTAAGGCTCTAAAACAACCTCACGTCATAATTCCTCCTGCAGATAGATGGCTTTGTCACTCCAATCTAAACATATGCTGTTTAGATTAGCATTTGCTGAAATGACTGATGCTGCTTTTTTCTTGGCAGGAAAGTCTCTAAAAAAAAAATGGAGACTGAGCTCTGAGGGCTAGAGAGGTCGAGGAGCTTGAGATGAAGTGCCTGTGGGATCATTGAACAGCATCTGAAACCTTCTCTCTACACCTTTCTCACGTTAGGACTTTGTAACTTTACAAAAACAATCGTGCAATCATCAACCATTTGCCACGGGCAGCCAACAGTCTGCAGGTTTTCCTTCCAACCGATCACCTCAGCAGGTGATTTCATCGATGAGATCTGGGGTGTTTTTTCGTTGGAGATTGTTGGCTCTCTATGACACATGTTTGGCCACTTCTGCTTTACACTGTGTGTTTGGTCTGTACACAAATGTCAGCATCATCACACTATCACCCCCCCCCCCCCCCCCCCCCGGCCATCGGGCTTCCCTCCTACTCACTTTGTGCTCCTGATGGGATCTTTGAATCAGTAAGTGAACAAGCTAAACGGCCTTTCAGGGCATGAGTAAGCAAAGTAGTTGTGCAGTGAGTCAGCCATTGTGAAGAGGAATGCCCTTCTTTAATTAACTTGAACAGCCGACCATAATGGAAAGCCACGCACACCGGCCAAGATTGCAGCAAAGCACAAAGACAGAGAGAGAGGGTTATAAAGTGGGAGAGAGAAACGACGAGATGCGTAACAAGGAAGGGAGGAGCAGCGGAAAGGAGGGGGAATACGATGAAAAAAGGCTGTAAGACTAAAGGGAGTATAAAAGCGAGACAGGAAGTTCAAAGTCTGACCAATGGACGGTGTCTTCTTCAGTGTCTTTTTTATTTCAAATAATGAGAAAAAGATGAATGAAGCAAAAATAATTAAAACACTAATAAGCTCATGGCAGATATGTAGTCATACGGGAGAGCAGTCATACAGTACAATACATTCTTTATCACTGCTGAATTGTCATGGTAACAGTGTTAAGTGGCAGCTCCGGGACACGTCCCCGTTAACAATGTTAAAAAGAAGTCGTCAGCTGGAGTAGGCAGCAGAACTATGTTGGTTTCTAATTGTTTGGCTTTAATCATAATAATAATAATAATAATAATCAAACTTTTATACTAATATTAATATGGCATCTTTCAACAAGAGAGTTAAAAAATGCTTTACAATAAAAACAGATAATGCAAGTAAATCAGATCCAAAACTAGATAAAATAATTCAAGGCAGATGTTATTTACATCCAGGTGTCCATAGCCAACAATTCTGTTTGCACCCAGGTGTCCTTTACCAACAACGCTATTTACATCCAGGTGCCTGTAGCCAACAATGGTATTAGCACCCATGTGTCTGTATTCAACACTACTATTTACATCCAGGTGTTCTTTACCAACAATGCTATTTACACCTAGGTGCATATATCTAACACTGCTATTTACACCCAGGTGTCTGTAGCCAAGTGTTTTTTACACCTAAATGTCTGTAGCCAACAGTGCTATTTGCTCCTAGGTGTCCATAACAACTTCAGTGAGTCACATGGAGAAGCTCTAGCAGAGAGGATTTCTAACACGTGGTAACATTGTGAAAGGGTTTGTTTTAACCCAAATACTGAGCTTTTCCTAAAACATAACCAAGCAGTTTTGGTGCAGAGATTGTTTCATGTACTTCATGTATCACTGTACCTCCGCTGCTGTAACTGTAGCGGTCATGAGGATTTTTTAAAATAAAATAAAAAATAACCAACCTACAGACCTGTGAATGGTTGTCATCCTGCATTCGTGTATGATTTATCACCTCATCCTATCTCTGTCTAACACACACACACACACACACACACACACACACACACACACACACACACAAGGCAAAGGCAAAGGCAAAGGTCTTCTATGCCCAGTGTGTAAGTGTGTGTGTGGTTTGGCCTGCAGTGCTATAAAGAGGGGCGATCCATCAGCCACTTCTATGCCTGGATAAGACCAGAGACCACACCAGTGAGCGAGTCTGTGTGTGTGTGTGTGTGTGTGCGTGCGTGCGTGTGAGAGAGAGAGAGAGAGAGAGGGGGAGAGAGAGAGAGAGAGAGAGAGAGGAAGAGAGGAAGAGAGAGAGAGAGAGAGAGAGAGAGAGAGAAAAGGGGAGGGGAGCAAGTGATTAGAACAAGAAGTGATTAGAAGAGAGGAGATAAGAGCAAGTTAGCGCTGATATCAGAGGAAGAAATTAAAGCAGAAAGGGTGTAAAGACGAGAGGAAGAAGAGAAACTGGGGTAAGTAAGGACGGAGACGAAGTTAGAGTAGAGATAGATCAAGAAGTGCAGGAAGAAGAGGAGGAGAGAAAGTCTGATATCTCACAGTGGGACAGATGATGTAGCATCACTGAGTTCATCACAGCAGATTAGCCTGACGTCTGGATCGCTAAACAGGCAGCCATGTTTATGGAAACGATGCGCCAGTTCACTGTAAGTTCTCACAACACAAAAACTAATGCAGCACAACATTTCCCTTCAGATCCTTTACTGTGTGTTAGCTCTGTGCAGCTGGACACTCAGCACCCGCACCGCATTAAAAAACGCTTTTTAATGTTCTGAATTTTCAAACTTGGAGCTACTACATTTAACAATCAAGATGCTCTCAAGAACGTGGCTGAGAATGGTCGATTCTTTAAAAATTACGTTACAGTTGAACTGTTTCAAAAACACACATCCATCCATTTTCTCGACTGCTGAATAGCTGCCAGCTTGATGATGGTGACGGGTTTGATAAAGTGAAGGTTTGACACATTTAAGAAAGGCATATCTACAAAAGCAAAATTCATTTTTTGTTATGCATCACTAAGGTTATGTTTTGCTGATGCTTTGTTCATATATCAAAATAATAACACTTTATCTTTCTATATTTTGTCCTCTATTGGCTTTATTACAAAATTATGTTGTGGCCCACGGACCTTAATTATTTTCACCTTTTAATTTGAGAAATGTCTGAGGGCTGAAACACTGATTCTAAAAAATCATGATTACAGTAACAAGACACCATGTGGTGCTCCTCCTTCTAGTCAATGGAGACGGCATGCACACACGCACACGCACACACACACACACACACACACACACACACACACACACACACACACACACACACAGAAATGCATGTACTGGTCAGTGGTCTCCATGGAGAACAAGGAGGTGAGTCAGACAATCACAGTGATGAGGAAGAGACAGTAGATCACAGCTGTTAATGACACACACACTGACACACACACACACACACACACACACACACACACACTGGAGTTCAGTGGGAAATCAAAAGATATTTAAGAAAGAATGTTCTGTATTCCCACATCCCCAAAGTTCATGTGAGCTGTGCTGCGTTTCAGAACATCCCCACTGGGCTGGGAGGACCAGGTAACACTCAACACTGGTCTCTGCTACAGCTGTGTAGCAATATAATTTGATGACATGCTTTAATTCATTTTGGATTTTCACCCTTACCCTACGACTTGATTGCAAACATTTCCAACACGATAATGTAAAAATAAGTAAAAACATGACTTTTGATTAAACAGAGCCACTGAATTTGACGTCATGTTTTTTAGTTCAAATATCTGAAATTTTGCACTGCAACTTTGTTTTGTATTTATGTGTTTGTTTGTTTTTGGCTTTTCCCTTTATTTAACACTTCACCATATGTGTAGTATCTTTATAGATTAAAATAAACACAATCCAAGTGAATATAAACCAAACATTTACTTAAATTCAACATTTGCATTCTTCCTAATAATATGATGGATGATGAATTATTCTATTCAAATTAGATGATTTTTTATTATTACTCTAATATCACTGGGAATTCCCTTTATTAGATATTTAAACTGTGAAGGAGGAATATATCTGCTGTTTTTCGATGTGATTCAGAGGCGGAGATTCCCTCAGGAAACTACATGTGGACCAAAAATAGAGAGGTGGAAAAAAACAATCAACCGGAGAGAGAAAGAGGAGAACAAAGATGGAGAAAGAGTGAAAACAGAGGGGAGATCTGGTCTGTGATGTCAGTGTGAGGCTTCTCAACACTGTCGCAGCTATTTGTGTGAGTGTGTTATTTTACAGCTTGTTTCCTGTAATGACATGTCTGATAACAGCACAACTAACAATACAGCTCATTACTGTTGTTCCTCCTCACACACACTCACACACACACACACACACACACACACACACACACACACACACAGCCTGTCAGACTGAGAATGGGAACTTGGCAGCCGGGACAGCTCGCCCTCTGTGATTGGCTGCTGAGGGAAACTGCCTGTTTACCGTGACACTGTGGGTTCAAGCTCCAGGCGATATCACGTACGCACGTCCACCTTGTCATTGTCTGTGTCCTGGAAAAGTGCTCAATCTGATTTTCCACAGAGCTATTTTTGGCTCCAAGTGAAAAATCTGATAAAGCTGGATGCTGAGAAAATCAGCTTGTGTCAAGTAGAGGCAGACAGGTTAATGTAGAGGCAACTCAAATCTTCAACAGTTGTATATTAGTTCGTCTCTCAACACTGACTGTCCTACCCTGTCTGTGAATCTCAGCTGCAAGCCAACTGCTTCACACTGAAGATATAAGTCTGTACAAACAAACTGGAGGGGACTATATTCAGTGGTGGATTAATCCACATTTGGTTCTCTAGTGAGTATTGGGGCAGCAGAACGGTGTGTCTGTGCGACTGAGTCTAAATTCATTTTTAATTTTTAATAGTGTTTGGAAATGGAAATGCAATGGAGCTCTAAAGCTCAGAGGGAGAAGATATATCAGGCTGTGATACACACAGCACTGGTTAACAGGGGACATTCATTGGATTTGTTGATATTAATGTTGATACGACTATGATCCAAAACTTCAGCACCGCAGATGGTTCCAGTCCTCCCAGCATATTTCCAGTGGTTCTTAAAGTAGGGTCTGGAGACCCTCAGGGTCCTTAAAGGGGTTCCTGGGGGTCGCAATGATCCGACACCGCAGAAAAAGCACAACGCAGCTCGGAGGACGATACATATTTTATCATATTTTGAATGTTTGTACCTCACAGTTTTTAAATCTTCTGCTGTTTGGCAAGTGTTTGTCATGTTCTGACTAAAAGGAATAGTTTAAAACCTCAGTCGACTGTCTGGTTTCTTCAACTTTCACTCGAGCAAAAATCAGCCTTTAAACCTGAAAGAAATAACGATGTGGTATTTATCGTGATAAATATCGATATCGACTGATATGGACATTTTCATCGTGATAACAGTTTTGGCCGTATCGCCCAGCCCTAGGTCCTGAATAAGGTATTCAGGTGCTACACAGAAGCCCTGGACTATAATCTAATGGATCATAACAGTGTTTTTGCAAGTTTTAGCTCATCAATCAGCTGAGATCACTGGAGATTGATCTACTCTTCCCAGATTGTTTGATGGATTTTAAAGTTCTAAAGTTAGAAAAAATATACAATCTGTGAAGCGCATGTTCTTCTTGCACACTATCTTGTTAACGCACATCTCACGAGCCTTCCGACTGATCTTGTAGCCACTTGGGGAGCCTCTCTGTATGCCATAATAAACAACCTGCGACTTGCTTCAGATAAAACCACAAATACCCTTTGGTATCATTTTCACTCCACCAAAGTAGAACCAATCATTTCAGTTGATTAGTTAATCACAGACTTGGATCCAGAGACAAACAAGCACCCTGATTGATATTCTGAAACCTTTTCTCCAGCAGCACCGTTTCACTTTTCCCTGGATATTCACAGGAAGATGAATCCCAGTGTTTTTCTAATACTGACCTCTTGACCTCAATAAGACAAACATTAGCAACTATAGATTGTGTGAAGAGGAAAACATGACTTTGGTTGTTTCTTCCATTGAAAAGTTTCTGGTTCGGCTCCTTATCTTGGATGTCAGAGACTCATGGAGGACTTTCGCTCCTCAAGTTCATTTTCAAAATGTTACAGAAATGTCGAGAATCCAACAGCTGCCTGGAAGGTAGAAAATCAATCTCCAAACTAATGGCATGGTTTGGAAAAATGGTGAGCAGTGATGTCTGCACCATCTGTAGTTAATGGGCTAAAACATGCAAAGCCACTCTTGCATTTTTATCTGACCACACACTTTAGAGGAGCATTAACATTAACATTAAAATGCCTGAGGCATTTTAAGAATTGTTTTGGCATTTAGCTAACAAAGCTAAACTTTGGTTGATTCACTCTGAGTGCAAGAGTTTGAAATGATGCAACTTTCTATGAGTGATAACCCAATGAAGACTTCATTCTTCGGATGGTTTTTGTCACTATTTCCCACGCATTTAAACCCTGATCTCAAGCTGAACAGCTGGATGTCATTTCACCACTTGGCTTTGGATTTACTTGAGGGGAGGGTGTGTGTGGCCTGAGAGGCACAGCGCCCGTCTGAATTAACAGAAAAACTCAATTAGACATGAGTGGCCTTTTCAATTCACTGCTTCTTTACTTGGACACATTCGAACACACAGATCCCTAACAGCCCTGTGTTAGAATGTGTGTGTGTGTGTGTGTGTGTGTGTGTCCCTCAGTCTGCTCATGTGCAGACAGATTGATGGATGGCCCCCATTTCAACAATTGCAGCAAAAACTCACACAGGTAGAAACCAGATGTGTGGACACAGTGATTCGATGTTCACACACACACACACACACACTTGCAAAAAAAGACAAAGAGGTAAGTACAGGAAGGGAGGGATGGTCCTAAAAACTGCAGCATGTTTGAACGACACGACAGTGTGTGTGTGTGTGTGTGTGTGTTACCTGGTTGGGGATGTGCAGGTTGAAGTCTAATCCACAGACGAACTCTGAGTGATGTTCCACAGTGTCCGGAAGAGACGGGTTCCTGCTGTAATCCCAGAACCTACACAACCAAACACAGACAAATATGTAACTTCCATTTAACTATCAGCTTTTCCAAATGGTCACATGGGAAAGTAAAGATCTATATTACAGAAAAAGAAAAATATAGACTCTTCGATGTTGACTTTTTGTAATCAGTGCATCACCGCATCATCTAAAGGAAGAACCCTCCAACAGCGGTGAAGAACAACAAATCTAATACCTACAACTATAAAATAAAGACAAAAGGCACAGTGAGAGCTGAACGGCACTGAATATTTTACATAACTGAATCACCGTGGGGGGCAACACTGCTGCGGCCTATTATCCAATGATTTATGTCAATTTTAGACAATTCCTGAAACTAAATGAAATTCGTGTCCTGCAGTTATTGTTGACCCTTTTTTGACTGATCCCAGTGTTTCCCAAACTTTAGAAAGTAGTGGAGTTACATAATGTTAACCACAGTTCATGTGCCATAACCATGATCTTTCTATAACCAGAACCACACTATGGGAACGATGTGTTGTAGAAAGCCCGAATTCAAAAAATATTGGCACAGGATGTAGAAAAAAACGTCACTGAATGTAATCTGGTGTTTACAGAAATGTCCGACGTTGACTGCCTTGTCCAACAGCAGGGTTGGTTGCTCAGTTTGTACATCTGTCCGTGCAACATTTGGTCCAGTGATATTTTGTATCTTGAAAACTAATGGCTAAATTATAATGTTGCTGCTCCGACTTACTGTCTAAGAACGTACTGTTTCTGTTCTGTTTTTATTATCTTGTAGTTCTTTATTATATGGTCTTTGTGCTGTATTGATGTGCCCTGTGTTTTTATGCACATATCCACATATACCCAATTGCCCCACTGGGGACAAATAAAGTAATTGATTGATTGATTGATTGATTGATATGCATGGTACCCAGAGGATTGTGATTAATCTGCAAGCCTTTGCTCACCACAACCTCCGCTTTGTTGCCACCCTCAAGCCAAAATGACTATGCAGCTAACGAATTTACTTAAAAGATATTTCATCAACATTCAGGCTCCCAAGAGGACGAACCATCTCAATAGTAATGATGCTGTGGGAAAAGGAAAGGGTTTAAACAGACAAGAAACATACACCTGGTCATGGCCCCCAAACTAATTTATTCATTGCTGTCAATAATCATCAGTAATGAGTTATGCATGAGAAGGATTTAATACAGAAAAAACAGGAGGAAGATGAGTAAGAGGGAAGAAGAGAGACGGAGGGAGAAATAGCTTCAAAGACATGAAGAGGAAAGGATGTAAAGGAGACAGCGATCTACAGAATAAGATTATGAAAAACAAATGACAAAGAGAAGAAAAGTGAGAGAGAACGGACAGCAAGAGTCAGAGGGATGAGAAGTGGAAAGAAAGAAAGAGAGGGACAATAAAACACTGGCTCCAGACCTCGGAGAGCAGCAGCCAATCAGACTAATTGAAAGACTGTTTCTCTCCCTGGTCTTGACAGAGTGACGTTTGGGTGTGTGTGTGTGTGTGTGTGTGTGTGTGTGTGTGTGTGTGAGGCCCAAAGCCCTGACGCAGCAAACACTCCCTCCAGACTCATCCACTTTGCAAATGTAATTAAATCATTTTCAGAGGGAACACTGCAGCTCCCATTGGGCTCCATTAGGCCTGTATTAATACAGGAGCTGCAACACACACACACACACACACACACACACACACACACACACACACACACAAAAATGAAAGATGGGTGTCTGGGGAGAGTCAGGCATTGAAAGATATTATATATTGAGTGAGTTGTTAGTGTAAATCATTGCTCACACTCACTTTCCCCTATGTATACATATACGTCCGTGCGTGTGAGTGTGTGTGTGTGAATGTGTGTGTGTGTGAGTGTGTGTGTGTTGTACAGTTCTGCAGTACAGACTGATTAAGGTTTAGTCCTAATGAGCAGAGTGAGTTTGTTTCCTGGACTTTAGCACTGATTGATAACTCCAACTGTTGGAAGTAAAAAACAGACGTTCTCTCAGAAAGCTGAACAGGAGCTACACACTTTAGAGATGCAACAAAATGCAGCAGCACTTTGACATAATTAAACCTCATTTACTTCCATGGGGGAGTCAGGTTGTTGCATAAGAGCAGAAAGAAAACCAGGATTTAGTAGCAGAACAGCTTTTTCACACTGTTTAAGTGACTTCATTTAAAGCATGTGATATGAGGTGATTGACATTGAAGTGTAGTGTATTTTCACTGCGACATCACCGTGAACCTTTCTTCTACATGTCTGACTGAATGCACTTCGCCTCTGCATTTCAATCTGAAAAAAAGAAGCGACTGTCGTGAAAGAGTCAAATGTCTAAACTATCCAACAAAATCTGTTTTAGAATCCTGCTTCATTTCATGTCCAAAACTAACAATCAAAATATTGTGAATGTGGTTGGACTGAATCTCATGGTGTTGCTCAGTGAATGGAGTTTGCTAAGTTGAGACAAGAGACAGACAAAGCACTTGAAGAATCCTGAATAGAAAAAGTCTGTAACACCAAAGATTGCAGTTGTATGACACATGTCCTGCCCCTCCCCCCAATTAGCCAAATATCCGCTTTATATCAGCTGAACAGGAAACATATCAAGCAAAAACCTGTGGGGAAAAAAAAGCATTTTAAACCTCATTTTGTGGCAAAGTCACTAAGTTTTTACATGCTCTCTTTATCTCCCGGTGACCATTGAAAGTGAAGTTATAGCTCTCCCCAATCGTTGAGATGGGAGCCTGGTCGTTATCCCAAAATAACTGCCTGGGGTTGTCGCCAAGATGGCTGCCGAGTGGCCAGACTCGCCTGTAAGGACTTTGTTGTCATCACATGACAGTATGGAGCTCCAGTCGCTGAGCTACCTACCTACTGAGGAAAACCGTGAGATGCAGTAAAGCTGATACTGTCTGGAGTTTAGAGGTCAAAAACTCACTGAGTGTGTTTAGCATGCTAGCATGCTAACATTGGCTGATTATCAATAAACACAAAGTAGACGAGGTTGATGGGAACGTCATTAGTTTTGCTAGTTTTTTTAAAATAAAATATTGAATAAGTTAAAAATGTTGACCCAGTCATAGCGCCAGATGAAATGTTGCACCAAACGTATTATATTTTATTATCAGGCATGGCTGGATGTGTGCGGCAAATTTCATTACAATCCCTTTTGAAGCATTTCACTCAAAACTACAAAAGTAAACCTTGTAGTAGCGTAACAACAAAAGTCTGAGGGATACCAAAGTCTTTAGGATCCATCATCTGGGAGCCATGAACGCTTGCTCAGAATTTCATGATAATACTTGTAATAACTGTTGAGCTTTTTCAGTCGGGTCAGCTGAAACTGAGTTTGTGAGATGAAGGTGCGCATTTCAGGCTTTAGTCATCAAGGTCAAATCTCTCTTACGTTCACACCTGCACACACCTGAAGTAAAGTGGATGTGACTGTCCAGGTGTTTGTTATCTGTTACACCCCCCCCCCGAATTCCACATTAGCGATGTGGTGTCAGAGGCTGTTACATGATCACACAGGCACTCTGTTAGAAGCACACCGAGGTTGAGCCTCATCTAACAATAATGTTAGATAAAGTTAGTTTTCTCTCCTTCCAATAATGTCGTTTTTTTTTTTATACTGAGCATTAATGCCTGAAAGAGACACTAGTGTGTCTGTGCTTTCAGTCTTGTTAGAACGGGAAATAAACTGCAAAAGCAACATTAATGTTCGACTTGAAGAGAGTGAAAGAGGACCAGAGTGTAACCATCAAAATCTAATCTTACTAATATCTCTATTCTGTGTAATTTCAAGTATCTAAATGGGGTTCATGTGCTCGCTCATGCACAAATATACACATGAAGTGAAACACATTCGTCAGCCACAGCGCAGAGCAACACGTCTGCAGCAGAATGAAGTGCAGTGGCAATAAAAAAATCTCAAGTGAAATGAATGCATTTCCGTCACAGTGGTCCCATTCAGTGCATTAAGAGGCAGGAGTAATATTCCTGCTGCTAAGAGCCACTGCAGCCTCCATTGGCTTCATAAAACCAGCAACAGCAGTGATTTACTGTCGGCTCTGGTGAGTCGGCTTTGTAGGCTCCAATAATGTGAGGAGATGCAGCGGGAGTAGAAGCAGAGTTTAGGTTTTTTTTTAATTATTATTTACTGCTAGGAAAATTGTTTCATGAGCACCAAGTTTGGAAAAACACTGCTGTGCAGAGACATGGTGGAAAGTTGAGATGAAATGATTCATGAGTCGATCGATTAGCTGAGAGAGAAGCTCATTCTAAAGATCGGTGTCGGGGCTGATCTGTGCATATCTTAATGCATCAGTATTGGCTGAAAGATCAAGTGCCGATCCACTTGCAGAGCTGCTCTGCTCTATGACAAGCCCACTATGAACCTTCCTCTGCATATACGAGTGAAAATTACAGCCTGCGAATGTGAAAACTCGTTCGGGCGCAGCGGTACAGCTCGGAATTTTGATGTCCAGGTTGAAAAAATACACAGATTTCCTCAGCTCCCACTCTAACTGATTAGCATTAAAACATTTTAGGCGTTGCTGACAGTCACTTTCCTCCAGGTAAATTGACAAAAGTCACCAGCAGCAGGTCACATCAGCTGTTCTTGCTAATTAACCGTGAGTACAGAACAACATTAAGCTTGACTCTGTGCAGCGGGTGTCTGTAGCCAAAGATCATCCATGACAGGAGAGCTTCCACTCTGTAACACTGCTGTACAACAGTGCATGGACTGTAGTTTCAACAGTGATACAGCTTCTCCTCAGCTGTATCACTTCATTTCATTTATATCAATTACTTAAACTGATCATCTTGATAATTTGAAATATTTGGATCAAGTAGCTCGAGAATAATAAGGTGTCCCAGATTTAATCAGCATTGTGTAGATTCTCCTGCTATGTAAATATAAGTATTGGAATCTGCAGATACACAACATTTAAAGACTCGGATCAGGGCCAGAGAGAAAAAAAAAGGGGAAATTTGAGAATTTCATCCTCTTCTCTGTTTAATATCATTGAATACAAACTGAATAACTTTGGGTTTTGGACTGTTGGTCTAACAAAACAAGACATTTATATTCATCACTAATTTCACCTCTGTGAAATTATCATTGACAGACAAAACACAGACAAAACGATTAATCGATAAAAGAGAAAGCAGATTAATAATGATATGAATGTCATTATGAAAATGATAATGACAATAATCAATAATTGCAGTTCTAGATGAAAGACTCTTTTTTTCAAAGGCGTCAGTGTTTCTCTGAACTGTGAGGACGCAAGTATCAGATTCATGTGTGATTCAGATTACAGGTTTAGGGTTTAGATGACGTGAATGCGTGTGTGTGTGTGTGTGTGTGTGTGTGTGTGTGTGTGTCTGTGTGTGTGTAAGACCAGACGACGGTCCCAGTTAGACAAATACACCATGTTATTTGTATAAATGAGGCTTGCACCGTCTTTTGTCCGCAGTTTCCATAGTAGATAATTATTTAGCCTCTATTGTGTTTCATTCTGTGGAACCCTCCATTCACCTGTCAGCTTTTTGTGTGTGTGTCTCAGTATTAACACGAAACTCATGAAGTCACAGCAGGAAGAGAGAAAAGGACTCAAATAAAAGCCAATGTGTAAGATACAAAGAAATGTGAAGAGGGTGATTTACTCTTCTCATGAACTGATGTCACTGATGCCTTTAATTCAAAGAGGAAACTAATGTTGAGTCACACAAACACACACACACACACACACACACACACACACACACACACACACACACAGGCTGTTGCGCAGCAGATGAGGGGAGAACATGTTATCTAAAGCAAACATGAGACGTCTAACATGAGCTCAGAGTCTCAGTTTCACATGAAACACTGATTCCGACTGGGTTTTAAATAAGTGCATGATCAGAGAGAAACAATGACAAAATAAAGAGTGCGTTCACATTCCCACATAACAGAGAGAATCAAAGCAACAATTAAATCTTCAGATCATCAATGTTTGCAACATTAATCATATAAAAACTTTAACCATATAGTGCTGCAGAAATCACAATAAATTCTAATCGAATAATCCATCCCGCTTTCTTCTCCAGGCTTTTCAGACAAAGTTAATAAACGCAAATGCAACAGAATCAAACAGCCACTCTAGTTTTCAGGGTTTTGCCAAGCCGTTTTCACGGAGAATTAACTCTCTTATACCATTATAGTTTGTGCATTACAAAAGAAAATGGGAATCACTTTCAAACTTCACCCAGAACACAGCTCACACAACCTGCTTCCCCTCTGAATACGTTTGAATCGATGCAGCCTCAGGTCTGAGGAGGAACTGCAGTTCTCTCGGTCCATGTCTAGTGAAGGTAAGAGGTTCTTTTAGACACTGGTCTTGTATTTGGATGCAGATCCAGATTAAAAAAAGTCTCAACTTTGTCATTATTGGATTAAATTTAGAGGATTGCTGTCTTATTTGATGGCTTTGTGTGCCACTAATTATTAAATTTACCAGTTCATTGAATGTCAGTTTCTCTGGGAAAAAAACAAAGGATTGTGGGAGGGCTGGTAATTTATCAAACTCCATTTGAAAATAAATGTGCTCAGCTTCACACTCTGGTGAATGTATGATAATAAAAGTCAAACATTTTCTTTTAAACTAACAGAATCCAACATATTGTGCCTCCCAGTCACAGAGGCTCTGTCAGTTAAATCATCAAAGCTCCCAGCATGCTCCACTTGACACTGAGATTCAAGACTACAAGTGAATAAACAGGCAGAGGAGAGAAAGGGAGGAGGGGGGTTGGTGAACGGAAACGAGGGATGAAAAAGAATTAATAGAGCTCTGTGTGTACATGTACATTCATATGTGACTACAGAGGAGTGTGCCCTCGGATCTATTTGCATATGAGTGAACTGTATGTGTGTATTCATGTGTTGTTCTCTGTGTGCGTAGGTGGAATAGATCAGTATTTTTATGTGTCACAACCAGCGTCCTAAACACACAGGAAGGCCTATACAAGCAGGTGTTTGTGTGTGTGTGTGTGTGTGTGTGTGTGTGTGTGTGTGGACACACTGAGTTTACACAGTGGAATGAGCTGAACACCAACAGGTGGATGTGAGGACACTCAGATTGAATACACCTTCACGTCTAATAATCTGGATGATTGACAGCTACGTTTCAGAATGTTTTAGTGGCACTTAGGTAAAATTCAAGAGTTAAAACAAGATCTCATAACAAAACAACAGGATTCATTTAAATCAAGTAGGTTAGATGCCTAAACAATAATATATTACATAATATAAAATGTGAGGCATTTGTGGAAATATTCCTTCTACATTTGGGGAAACATTAATTTGCAGAGAGTTAGAGAATTTTTACCACACTGATGTCTGTACAGTTAATATGACACTACAGCCAGCATGTGGTTAGCTTAGCTTAGCTTAGCAAAAAGACTTGAAACAGGGGAAAACAGCTAGCGTTGCATTGTGCATTTCAGTTTTAGAAGATATAACATGTTTATTACTGTAAAGGTGCTGGTAGGTGGATGCTATTACCTTAAACCAGAGCCAGGCTGCTGTCTTTGTGTTAAGCTTAAGTTAACCACCCGCTGCTGTTAGCTTCATGTTTACAGCACAGATATGAGACCGGTGTCAATCTTTGCATCAAACTCCGCTAACAAAGCAAATCATATTTCTCAAAATGTCAAACTTCTCTGTTAATGATATATTACAGAGTTAGTGGAGCTGGTCTTTGTTTCAGGTGAGGTAGAAAATAAAATATACGCTACTCTTACCGTAAATCAACATGAAAGCTCCACATTCATGTATTTAAAAGGATTTATCTCACATGATATACGATTCTAGGACTGCAACTAAAGATTATTTTGATTAATGGTCATATTGATCATTTCATCCATGACACGATTTATCATTTTCTCTATAAAATGGCAGAAAATAATAAAAATGGTGACGTCCGACCTGCAGACCTGCACCTTCATACAATAGAATCTCAGACCATGTTTAGAAATTTTGCTTCAAAGTGACTTAAAAACACGGACATCGTATCAGAAAAGTTGATGACTAATTTTCTTTTGATCTACTGATTGATTCATTGATAAATAGTTTCAGCACCAGGACAACAATTCTTTTTTTTCATCATAATGAAACAAACATCAACAAAAGTAAAGCACTGCAGGGGGGCTGCTGATCAACAGACGAAGAAGAGACTAATGGTTAACGAGTCCCCTGTTAATGAGGTGATTAGAGCCTCCTGCAGTCAGTCCTGATCGATGCTACACTTGTATGACCACTTACACACACACGCACACACACACACACACACACGATCTGAGGCTGGACACAAGTTAAGAATAGGTGATAATTACCTTGACGCGCTGTGTGTTTTGACTATTCAACACAAAGCAAACAGACGTGATATGTCTATGGAAGAAAGCACAAACACATGCAATGCCAGTGGGTAATTTGTGGTCCTGCCTCAATCCCATTCATTATGTTTTATTAAGATAACATCTGATGAAGTAAACCCAATGAAAACGGTTTTATCACAGCAGTAATGAATGGATTAAGGATTATCTCAGAGGATGGGCAGCAGGCAAGCTAATAAAGGAGAAGACTGAGAGTACAGATTAAATTAAAGATACAGCGTCCATGTGGGTGTCAGAGAGGCCTTATGAAGTTGTTATAGCCAATGTGTTCACAAATACTTTTACATCCAGCAGTTACAGAGCAACTTCAAAATGTGGAGTGGTGTTTGTATCCAGTATTCCCTTTCTTTTAGCTCTGTGTTTGGTCTCCACCAGCTCCTGAGGGAGATATCTTGCATTATAGCTGCTCAATGCTCCGCTATGGTCACCAGCTGGTGGATAGGGGCTTTATTAGAGCTTGTGCTGAGACTGAACCAGACAGAAAATGTGATGTAAAACCACAACTATGAGCTTAAAAAGGCTAATAAGCTCCGGACATGTCTGTACATTAGTGGTGAAGCAGTGGCCTCAGGTTAAAGAAATTTGAAGGTCCCTTTTTTTACACTTCTCCTGTGTTTTATTTGAAGTGTTGATCCATAACAAGATATATTTGTGGTTTTAAGAACCAAAAACCATCTCAGTGTAGTTTTACATCTCCTCTCTCAGGCTTCTGTCTGGAGCTCCAGTAACAACAGGTCACTGAGCCAATCAGAAGAGAGGAGGCTCTGAGCCTCTCTTCTCAGCTTCTCTTCTGATTGACTTTCTGAGTGATCCAACAAAAATACAGCAGATTTCAGAGAAACCTGCATAGTTGGATGGTGGGTCCAGGTGGGCGGGGCTTGGGGCACGGCTGAGGGCGGTGAAAGCTTTGTTGTGACATCACAAAGTTAGTTAGAAGTCCTGACGGCTGGTTTTAAGGCTCAGTTTCTGAATACAGGCTGTGTGCATTTCTCTGTGGACTGAGGCTTTGATACTTTCACAGTGTTAATATAGAACCTAGACCTGCTTTAACAACACATGGACATCTACCTTCATACAATATGGACCTTTAACTGTTCTGTGCTGGACAGGTAAAGGGTGTGAATGTGGAACTGTGTCACTGATGCTGAAACATTTGTATTCAGCAAACTTCCCTTTTTGCAAACGAAGGATTTAAGATTTATTATGTTTTCTTTTTATGCCAGTCTTTTCACTTTGTTAGCAGCTGCCAGGATTCTTCTTCTTCGTCTTCCCGGAAAAACAAAAAATAAATGTTGTTTGGTACATTACTTATACGTTTCTGAGAATCATCTCCACAGATGCTGTTTTCATTCCTTAAAAAGGTATCGAAGCAGCCTCAGGTAAAAGTCTGAAAGAATCTGGCAGGTGGTGATTTTCCAGTGTGTGTGTGTGTGTGTTTGTGTGCTTGTGTGTGTGTTTGTATAATGAAATCAGTACTCAGCATAGAGTATTTGAGCCAACGAAAGCCTGGATCAATAAAACACAAGCTTTGGCACAGAGCCAGCACTCACCACATTTGTCTTTCAGTCTTCCTTCTCTCCCTTTGGCATTTTATCCCCCTCTCTCCTTCTCTCGCTCTCTCTTTCTGTCCACATCGTTTGATATATCCAACGCCTCATCACCATCGATATTTTACCTTGTCACCAATCATCCCTCCATCTTTTATTTAGTGTCTCATCGACAACAGTAGAAGTTGAATTGAACCATTTAGCGACATTCAGACAAAACGATGGATGTTCGGTGCTTTCAATCGCTAAATGACTTAAATGACTAATCAACTACCAAAATATTTGTTGATTTACTTTCTGATCGATTAATGAACTTATTGTTTTAGTTTTGTTCGAGGACCGTTAGCCACCCTGCCTCTATGTGTCCATCTGATCCCATCTGTAAATCTGTTGACAGACGTATTCATCAGCAGTTTTGCAGAACAGGACTGACTTTGTGTTAAATCTAGGAAAATAAAACTACCGCTGAGATGGTCAGAGAGAAGAAGACACACAGAGTAGGAGAAGGGATAAGATTAAGAGGCAGCATATTCTCCTAAGAAACACAAAAGCGGTCTTCCTTGAAATTACTGATTTTATTAAGTCAGCCTCTGCAGCTCAACAGAGGAAGAGCTCATCTCGTCTCCCATCTCTTCCTCCCGCTCTCTCTCTCTCTCTCTCTCTCTCTCTCTATCTCACACACCAGTTCACTTTATCACACATTATCACGGTGTCCTTACCCATTACTACTTAAGGGATGACACCATCCATCCACTTTGGTTGGTAATTGAAAGAAAAGGAGTGTAAGCAGAAAATACGACACTACATCCACCACTTAAGTCTTTTAACCTCTAGAAAAGTTGGTGTCGAAGAGTCGAACTTGTGTGTGAGATCACAGAGAAACACTTTTATAGGTCTCATGAATGAAACATGTTAGAGGCATCTAAGTCGTCTAAGTGTCACTACGCTGGATGAAAATCAATATGAGGATTGTTTCTTTAAGTGTGTCGTCTTGATTTTTCTTTTCTTTTGAGAGATGTTTGAATAAGATCCACAGGGTTTTCTGCTTCAGCCGCTCTGTTTGTGTTTGTGAACAAGGGTTAGAAGAAGAAGAAGAAGAAGAAGAAGGAAGAAGACATTGTACCTGACAGTGAAGTCGTACGAGCAGGATGCCAACACCGTCTTACTGAATGGAGAAAACTGCAGGAGAGGGAATAAAAACTCAGTCAGGAAATGACACAATGATCAATGATTTCATATAAACACATATTCCCAAAGAGAGAAACAAGCTGGTTCATGTTCAGGGGTGGATTTAAACTGAAGGTGTGATAGAGAAGTTTAGACACTTTGGCTCCTAATTTGTTTCAATTACTTTAAAGGTTCTGTAAATTAGATTTTAAACAACAATATAGCAGCAGGCATTTATTTTCTAAGTAAAGATAGAGTGAAGTAATGGCATCCTGAGGCGACAATGAAGGGACCACCAGCTGGCTAACAGTCAGCGTTGCCGAGGGGTATATCACAGCAATGCTAAAGTCAGAAGACACAAGAGAGGAAGTTACTCCTTCAAAATACAACTGGCAAGGCAGAAGACCAGCAGTTTACAGTCGATTCTATCCTTCACATTTTTATGTGTTCTAAGCTTTTTTTGATCTTGTGGAGCAGCAGCCGGAGATTGTCCCTCATCTTATAAAAAGGTGTAAAAAATGTGACATTTTCTTTATCAGAGTGAAATAATAACGCCGCAGAGAGACATTTCACTGACTGGCGGCTAAGCGCGCTGAAATTCATTTATTCGCTCATTTGTTCCTCCTCTCTGCTCCTGACGATCTCACTTTTCTCATCAGGTACATTCAAACTGACTCTCTGCCTCTCTCTCTCTCTTTCTCTCTTTCTCTCTTTCTCTTTCTTTCTGTGTCTCAGTTCAAATAACAGATGCTTCATTAGCATCATCAGCAAGTCGCTTGTTACCAAAGCAAAAACAGCAAATACAGACTAAAGACTGTGAGCAGCTGTGATGATGTAGAACAAGCTGATCTCAGAGACAGTTCAACACACTTTATCATCAATATTTCTCATCTGATATTTTCACCATAGACTGTAATGGACGTAGCCTCTGTGACGTCACCCACAGGTTTCTGAAGAGCGGTTCTGAAGCTCGGATTGAGCTGCTCCTCCGTTGCCATCTTGGCAGTGTCTGACTCCGCCCCTAACTCCCAGCTAATCCAGAAATGGACAAAGAGGAGGGGCGTGTGTGGAGCTGCGACTTCGGTGAATGCTGGTATATAACAAGCATACGCTCACCCATCCATCAGTCAAAGAGGCCACGCCCTCAATTATCCATAACTTTAAGCCTTAATAAAATGTGGACAGGTGAGTTATATAAACAGGTGTCATGAAGGAGGAAATTAGCTCTAGAGACCAAAACTGTTTTTGTACCAGGCTGTAAACATGTTTATTTCTGCTGTAAAGTTGGACATTTTAACATGGGAGTCTATGGGGATTAACTCACTGTTGGAGCCAGACTCTAGTGGTCATTAGAGGAACTGCAGGTTTTTGTTCTTCAGTGTCGGCTTCATCTTTCAGCCTCAGAGGTTGAAACTTGGTTTTCACATAGTTTGCTTCTTTTTTGTAACTCTGTCTTGTCTCCTTTCAAACTATGTGAAGTAGAATTTTATCAACTGAGAAACACTGAATAGAAACAGCGAATTCCTTGTAGGTTGTTTTTGTTCTACAGATTTATCTTTATATCTGGACTGATACTGGACTTTTAAAGACAAAATCTAGATAGATATTTGGAAGTTTAGAAAAAAAAAAAGATAATGACTTTCTTTTAAGTAGCCAACAATACAAACTAAATTTATCACTGCCCTTCTGGGGGACACTGTATAATGGTGGTTCTCAAAGTAGGGTCCAGGGACCCCCAGGGGTTCATGAGGGGGTTCCTGGGGGTCCCCAGCAAAAAGGATAATGATTTATTTCCACTATGAATCAATCCATAAAAGTAAAAGATGAGAGAATGTATGACTATTTTGGTCATGGGTTTCAAACCCTTTGTGTCGTAAAAAAGAAAAAAACCTTATAATATGGTGGAACCATGGTCTACTTTGGGTCAGTTTAGGGTCCTTTATGTGAAAAGTGAGAACCACTGGTCTAAATGACCTCAAACCTATTTTAGACCAATTTATTAATGTAACTATAATTATCTTATACTGAAGTTCTTTGCTGATAAGAAAAATAATTACTGGATGATTAACCTGCACATTAACATTGTGACAAATGTGTTTTATTGTTTCTTTTTATCCAGCTAATAGAAATACCAAGTTACTGACTGTCATGTAATAAAAAAAAAAATACTCCAACCATTTAGTGCTGCACTTATGAAAAGTTTGGAACTCAAAGGAGACACATCTTAAATAAAGAGAATCTGATAAGCACTGGATACTACATTTCCCATAATGCAATTGGATAGCATGTGCCATTAAATCCACACCTTCAGTTCATAATGCAGACTCTGTGATAAATGAGATGATCAGGGTTATTTCCTCAGACTCCTTCACTGACACACAGAATATTATATAAGTACAAGTCACAGTTGTTATGTTTACAACAGTTTGGGTAAATCTATGACTGACTGTCTAATGACTGTTAACGATGATGACCACGACAACAAACACACCGTCCACGTTAGAAAAACCTTGACAGAGCCGGATCGAAAGTGTCTGACTCCCAGTTTATTTTTATCTCTTCTCTCTTCTTCTGCTGATCATGAATCCTTTCACCTCCTCTCTGCCCCCTCCAGCAAATCGATACTAGCCGACAAATTTGCAAACACTGACACACACACACACACACACACTGAGTTTTAGACTGAGTTCTCTAGATCGATTGGTGTCACCTGTCCTGAAAAAACCCGGCTTGAGAAAAACAGTTCCTCAATTGGATGAACTCAAGTGTGTGTGTGTGTGTGTGTATCTATGTGTATCCATGACGTATGTGTGTATGTGAGGTGACGTGTGCCTAATCTGAATAACTGGGATGTGTTCGGGGACTCCTCTGCAGCTGTCTGTTCTCTCACACACAAACCCACACATTTCTAATATGTGTGGGTGTGTGTGTGTGTGTGTGTGTGTGTGTGTGTGTGTGTGTGTGTGTGTGTGTGTGTGTGGTCTTATTAGGTCCATTTAAGTGGGTGTTTTGATGCTGTCAGGGCCAGCACTGCATCTCTGCCACGCACACACACACACACACACTTTGCTCTCAGCTGTTATAACACAGTGTTGTTACACCACATTTGACAGAGCATGTGGTCAGAAACACAAGCCAGGCCATGTGTGTGTGTGTGTGTGTTTTTGTGTGTGTACCTTGACTCTGCGGATGGCATAGGTATGGCCTTGAAGCTGATTGACAGGCTGTCGTACGTTCCTCAGGTCCCACACACACACACTGCAGTCCACTGAGCCTGTGGCCACAATGTTCTACACACAAACAACAATGACTTATGTCAAATGTGCTTAACAGCTGTTTATAAGAATTGTAACCTGCATTTCAACAGAAATAAAGCTCTTTAAAAATGCAAATAAAGATCAGAATAGAGCTTTTATGTAGAAAAACACTGGTTAACTGTATTGTAAAGTATATGGTCATATGGCTGGGTAAATGTATTTTACACTAAAATTCTGCTAATTACCTGTATTTTAACCCAGAATTGAGTTTAAGGTTGAATAAAGCTGCTAAAATATATTTTTCGCTAAATACAAATAGATTACAACCAATTGAATGTATACAGAGTTGATTCAAATGCATTTTTACCTCAAAGTTGGCAGTTGATAAATGAAGTTTGTTAAATACTGACTAAATTCAGACACGTGCAAAATAAACTGTATAAAGCTCAATGAATTTTAATCCAAAGTCAAGCTGGTTATGTGCACCTGAGATAGATGTATTAAGACTTAAGGTACGCTCCGTTTTAAAATTGACCACATGAAAACATAATAGCACTTACCTGATCATATTTGCACCAATCACAGCTGAGGATCTCAGCCTTGTGCGCTGGGATGGCCAATCGACACACGGCAGCCTTCAAATCCCACACTCTGAGCGTCCCATCACCTGTGAGCAAACAGAGATGGACACAGGAGATTTACCCAGAATGCCCAGTGCAACATACTGCAGGCTGCAGCGTCC
>NW_019524492.1:3645-4702 GCF_002814215.2 Seriola lalandi dorsalis | reverse complement strand
AAAAAAAAAAAAAAAAATCGAGCTTGAGAGAAAATTTCAACAATAAATTGGGTGCAATTGTCAGATTTTCTGTTTTAGAAAGTTACAGACAATCACACCCCATCTTAGTATCAAGTCTAACTTTATTGCTAAAAACAGGAAAGACAAAATCCTGTCAAAATAATTGGTTGGGCTTAATGATGAACTAAGGATCAATGAAGGATTTATACAAGCAAGATTAAAGATTTCTAGGATTTATTTATTTAAATATATTTTTCTGTTTGCAGCTCATACTGACTTTAATTATATCTTCACATACTCATATCAACCGATATGAAAGAATGATTGTGATAAAAATAATTTTGCCTTACCTCCCCTACATTCATCGAGGTGGATTTTATTCCAGGGCTGTTGCATTGAACTGTATTTTATCATTTTACTTTTGGCTTGGTGTAACTTACAAACTGATGATTGAGTATATGACTCAGGAACATAAGTTAGAGTCGCAACATTTTCTTTTTGGCAAAGCTATAAGTGGAATTTAAGCGATAATGTTTGTTCGATCCAAAGAACAAGGAGGAGGGATGAGACCTCCAAGTCGCCATCTGGAAACCACAAACTAAATGCAATTGCCAAATAGGATTATATGACTGGGACTCTGAAGTGCCTCTTCTGAAACAGGGCCACCTAAAGTCCCTTGGAGGCTGACAGGAGAGGTAAACTGGCTGGAGCTCGGCGAGAGGGAGGGAAGCCCGCACAGTTTAAATAAACAGCTCGGAACAAATCCTGACTGTTGGAGGGAACGGATTAAAGAGAACACTGGAGGAGACTTCTTCCTGGCTTCACCTCATGTTTACTGACCAGCAGATTAATCCTCTCCTCCAGTTCACCGCTGCCTCCTCACCCTCTTCACTCCCTCCCAGCGTCAGTCTTCCACACACATCACCCTGCTCTTTACCGATTCTTTCATAACTGTTTTAACTCCTCACATCCCTCTTTTTATTTATCCCCTCCCCTCCCTTCACTTCCCCTCTTCGCACAATCCACTTTCAGCCATGCGTGGAGGCTCCTCCAGCAT
>NW_019524492.1:1629-3214 GCF_002814215.2 Seriola lalandi dorsalis | reverse complement strand
CACACACACACACACACACACACACACACACACACACACACACACACACACACACACACCTCCCATATGGAGCCACTTTCTTACCGATGTGTGACGGCCAGTGAACTCATCCTGACACATGAAACATTACAGGGCTCATTAGTTCTGTTTTTTTTAATATTTTTTTTTATATTAAGTCATACTTTCTGCTTTGTTTTTGTTTGTTTTGTTCTTGTTTTGGGGGAAAACAGGTTTTGTCACGGCTGTTTCATGAGCGTTGATATTTTTTAGTTTTAATATAATCAGTTTGCTGCTAACCAAGCTAGCTATTATAGCAGCAGTTGTTGCTAATACAGCACTTTAAGCGACTATTAACTTACCGTGAGCTAAAGGTTATGTATGTTACTCTTACTGTGTAGTACTCTCATTGGGAACTAAATGTTTTTCTATCACCACAACCACTCCATACAGTCTAAAGGTCTCTGTCCATGTGTAGTTTGATTATAGATCAGCTCTAGGTTCTATATTAATACTATGAAAGAATCAAAGCCTCAGTTCACAGAGAAATGCACACACATTCAGGAACTGAGCCTTAAAACCAGCCGTCAGGACTTCTGGAACTTTGTGATGTCACAACAAAGCAGTCATGTCCCAAGCCCCGCCCACCTGGACCCACCATCCAACCTTGCAGAACTTGGTTTCCCTGAGTATTTTCCTGAAATCTGCTATATTTTTATTGGATCACTCAAAAAACAGTCAGCCAATCAGAAGAGAGGCTCTAACAACAGAGTGATTAAGGATCTTGGAGTTAGATGACGTATGCTCCAGGATTCTGATTCTAGAAGCAGATTTGATGTAGATTTTAAAGATATTGCTGAAACTCTATCTCAGGTTTCTCAACAGCACTTCTCACCCAGCTACGCCTCCTTCAAAAAAGTTGTCCACCGTTGTGATATGAAATATTGACCCTGCCTGCTGAACACTAGATATGACTCTGTGAGTTAAGCAATGAGAGGAGAACACTTCACTGATTGGCTCATATTGATCCGTTCCGACCAATCGAGTGCTGCAGTCGTCATCTACAGCCCTGTACCTACTATGACAGCAGCACAAACGCTGATATAGTTACTGTTGAGAAGAGTAAGATTACCTGCGCATCTTACATTTTTTCCAGAACTAGCTAAAATGCATCTAAAAAATTCAAACAAGATCCTGTGCTGGAAAAGATTAAGGAAAGGTGATGCCCAAAAAATGGCCGATTTCCAAACAACCCTTAAATGCAGGTTCCGAAAAGGTTCCTGATTCCGAAAAGGTTCCTGATTCCGGAAAGGTTCATGTGATTAAAAAGAACCTTTTTTATCCCCCTTTCAATGTTGAACTAGTTCCTGTATTCAATGGCATCTCCTGCAGTGAATCTATCCCTGGTGGGGGGGGGGTATTCCTCTCCCTCTTCATGCATTGGTATTTAAAAACAGTTTTCTCGTCTCAGTAAATTTCCAGAGTCGAGGCTGAATGTGATCAGAGCGGGCGTGTGGGTGACTGAAGCGAAAAGGCTTCGAATTTGAAAAATTAAATCAAAAAAAGCAAAAGAGCTGCATCGACACAG
>NW_019524492.1:0-848 GCF_002814215.2 Seriola lalandi dorsalis | reverse complement strand
CTGCAGTCATCGTCTACTGAACTGGACATCCTCTTGTGGCAAGAATAAAGATTACAAGTACATCTTCCGGAAATGGAAGCATTTATATCTTAACTGTAACTGGGGAAAATGCATCTTAAAAATAGTTTTTGCTGTTTAACAGATCTTTCATTTATTGTTAATTCTGTTGTTCATCCAACAGAGTTTCAATATACAGCTCACTGTTCAGTCAAAAAGTAATTTTACTACGATTCAGCTCTAATTTAGATCAAGAAAGTTTGATGAATATCATGATAATACACTTTATGGTGACATTTCTGTGCCACAATAATTTGATGATAGCGCATCCATATTTTGAATAGAGTTGTGATATGTCCCACATTAATTTAACTACATCAGCCAGGAAAGGGAAGGAAAGGAAAGGAAAGGAAAGGAAAGGAAAGGAAAGGAAAGGAAAGTCAGAGAAAGGATGGGACAGGAAAGGAAAGGAAAGGAAAGTCAGAGAAAGGATGGGACAGGAAAGGAAAGGAAAGGAAAGGAAAGTCAGACAAAGGAAAGGAAAGGAAAGGAAAGGAAAGGAAAGTCAGAGAAAGTCAAGGAAAGGAAAGTCAGAGAAAGTCAAGGAAAGGAAAGGAAAGGAAAGGAAAGGAAAGTCAGAGGAGGAAAGAGCTTTGTTGTTGTTTACTGAAGCTCTGATTTGTTGCAGAGCTGAGAGCAAGACGAGCTGGCACCACAAATGACACTGGAAGAGATCTGGAGGGAAGATTGAAGCTTAACACTCACTCAATCACACACACACACACACACACACACACACAAACATATATATATATTCTCCTCTCCTGATGATGTTGGAGGTGGGAACCTTG
>NW_019524491.1:26840-28416 GCF_002814215.2 Seriola lalandi dorsalis | reverse complement strand
GTAGAAAGACGGAGCTGCAGCAGCCGCCACGCACACGCAACTCACACGCCACGCACACGCAACTCACACGCCACGCACACGCAACTCACACGCAGGCAGTGTGTTCCCAGCGTTAATTCTGTCATGTGCCCCAAGTGGTTTCAAAATGAAATCCTCCAGCTGCTGCCAGAGAGCTAGATACTGGATTCTATGCCAAGAGCAAAGGCATGCACAAGACTTTTATTGTGAAGTAGCCGCCTGCACTCGACCGGTGGACAACTGCGCTCTAGATGAGCATGAATGATCAGTTAATTAGGTTAATTACATCCTCTACTTGAACAACAGTGGAAGCTGGTGGTTGGTAACGCTGCCTCTTTGTCACTTATTAACTGCTTCAGGTGTCACTGACGTACTTTTTGGCGGGGACGGTCTTGGTGAGGTTCCACAGTTTGAGGGTGTGGTCCTCGGACACGGTGACCAGGCAGGGCTCGACAGGGTGGAAGGCCAGCGCTCGAACGCCGTCAAAGTGGCTCCGCAGCGTGTACTTCGGGTTCCACGTCTTCCTGAACGAAGACTCCTTATTGGATGGCAGCTGAGGTAAACACACGACACGTGATTAAATTCATTTCACACACGTCCGAGTCTTTAAACCACTGTGCGGTTTGTTCGTGTCTTACGTCGTAGCTGTAATCTGTGTCATCGTTTGTGACGGTGAGGTCAGCGAGGTCACCCAAACCCAGCACGCTCTCCAGCACGTCGTCCGACCCCCCCAACAGGAAGGACTTCCCCCCGCCGGTAGGAAATGGTAAAGGCTCAGCTACAGAGAGAAAGACATAGAGGAACTTAAATAAATAAAACACTTATCTCTTATTAAAGTGACGTCACTCTCTACTTGTCTCTGCAGTGACACCTACAATACAATAACTGTCTAATGCATGTGAGGGATTTTCTTTCTAACTGCTTCCACCCTCAGATCTGAGCCTGTAACACATGTAACAAAGATAAAACACAAACCCCTCCAACATCTGCTCCATTACATTCATGTCACGTCTATATATCTGCATTAAATCCTCATGTGTTGATTCTGGGCGACTTGCCGAGGCAGCGCCGACAGGGGACCGGCTAAGACGGAGCAGTCTGCTGACATGGAGCCGACGTTGAACCGGCATCCTGCTGATCTTTTGCAAGTTTGGAACTCAGTATCTTAAAAAGTCAGATTTGTAAATGAAATGCTGCGTTTCCTCTGATTGACATCAGAAGCTAACAGTAACTCCTGATGCAGCACCTTCACATCCAGACTGAATAACTTCCACACACACGCACGATCGTCATCTGTTCACATGTAAATCATCACATGGATTTGTCTCTATGACAGAAAACTAGATCTTTTTTCTCACCCCACTCCGTCCCGTCTCCAGAGCTCCGAGCTTCGCCCGCCCCCTCTCCGTCCTCGCCTGTCACCAAGAAGTCAAACTCCTTCAGAGCCTCCTCTGTGTCGGCGTCGTCCTCCGACGCCAAGCCCTCGTTCCCGACCTAGAGGAGGAGGAGAGAGGGAAGAATTAGGAAAAAAATAAAAACTTTGAAGGAAGGGAAGAGA
>NW_019524491.1:21669-25674 GCF_002814215.2 Seriola lalandi dorsalis | reverse complement strand
TTTTTTTTTTTTATTGCTTTTATTCTCTAAAGCTCTTTGTTACATCGTCTGTATGAAAAGTGCAACACAAATAAAGTCTGATTGATTGATTTCTAATCTACAGTGCGACGCCCTCGATAAGATCCTAGTCACTGGGTCAGTGATAACACTGGGACTGAGAGGACTGATCCTAACCAGGAAGAGCGCTGAATCCGATCAATACGATGAGTTCAAGTGTCGGGAGAGGGATAAAGGGTAACATGGAGGAGAGAAGTAAGAAGAAGGGAGTGAAGAAAGAGAGGAAGAGGAGGAGATGAAAGCAGGATATAAAGCTGAGAGAGAAGAAGAGATTAAAGCGGAGGGAGATGAGAGTGTATCAGAGTCCGTCTTCCCTCTGCTGGTTTCACTTTGGAACAAACATGTCTCCTCGCGTCGGGTCACGTACCTGATTCAAAGCTTGGCATCTTCATCTCTCCTTGGTTCAACTCTGTTCCATATTTTAACTTGTGATATTTTGCTCTGAGGAGGAAACGGAGGAAAACATTTATGATCCAGTTCGATTCAAGAACAAGACGGAAGTTAAAGTTCAGACTGAGGCTGCGAAACTCATCACACACTGGAAAACCAAAAGTGAAGACAGTTTTATTCTTACTCCCACTGACCCTGAACCCTCAGACTGCACTGCACAAGCCTGAAGCTCCAGGCTGAACCCAGATCAGTTTTCCATACTGACTCGGATTCATCAGTTTGGGCCGCAAACAGAATTTATATACATCACATTACTGTTTTAAAAACAGATTCAGATCCGTTAGTTCACCAAAACCTGAACGTTACATCGTACAAGTCGACTCTACGGCTCAACACTTAGAGAAGTTAGACAGCATTAGATTGTATAGGGGTGCCTAATAAAGTGGACACTTTTCCCTTCTTCCCATCAACACATGAACGCAACACAGCTGTAGACTTGGATCAGCCTGTGCTTGCAGCTGTATTTGAAATCAATGCTGACATTTAACTTTGATAAAGGACAAAAATAAACCTGATTAAACATCGACTGTCGGATTTTTTTTCCCTGCAGCAAGTTTCAAGCCTGAAAGTCGATTTTCATAGAAACAAAGTGAAACCGAAGGTCGTCTGGAAGGAGGGAAAACAAACTTCTAGGGAAACGATGAAGCACATGATTTGTAATAAAATGACTAAAGCGTGAAAGAAATCAGCAGCACGGCCCTTTAATGTTGTGATAATGAGTAACATGATGACAGAAGAAGAAGAGTCAGTGACACTGAAAGGTTTCTTACCTCTCCTGCTTCAGAGCGTATTCTAACATCTTTATTCTTCTGACCAGGTCGTTCTTCAGGTTCTCCTGACCTTTCCTCTCTCCCTGCAGGAACGCTATCCTCGCCTGGACACACACACAGAGAGAGAGAGAGAGAGAGAGAGAGAGAGAGAGAGAGAGAGAGAGACACACACACACAGAGAGAGAGAGAGAGACACACACACACACACACAGACACACACACACACAGAGAGAGAGAGAGACACACACACACACACAGACACACACAGAGAGAGAGATTCACAATTCATGTCGTCATCCACCAGAGTCAATGTGATCATCGCCTAATTTTAAAAAGACAATTAAAAGAGGCATTAATAAGCTCTCAGATGGGATTCATTTAAATATTTACTTCTATTATTTCAGTTGTTTTTTGTTTTTTTTTAAATAATAATAAAAAAATAATACATATTTACATTATATTATATATTTACATCCCCATTAACCACTGTGTTGTAACCATGGCTAGTCTTCCTGGGGTCCCCTTAAATTCATCAACCAACACAAAAACCTGTCTAATAATACAATAACTCACTATTCAGTGATTTCATTTCTCAACAACTGAGAAAAGAAAACTTTTCACAATTCAAGTAACAAAGAAAAATTAAATAAATATGTGGGATGAACCAGCTGCTGCATCTATTTCCATTTCAGAAAACAAACAAAATTCTTATAAACAATAAAGTCATAATGTTCTATACTATTGTGTAAACCATGTCAACAAATGTGGAAATGAATTAATTCCAACTTCATATCCACGTCCATGTTTAGACACTTTGTTCAGGATCAGGTCGACCTGCAGTGACTCTGTGAATGAGCACGAACAGGGTTCATGTCACGTCTCTCGCTGCCGCCTGTAAACGCTCAGCAGGTGTTTGTTAATGACAGAGCTGTGCAGTGGATGATTGACAGCTCTCTGAATCCCTCCCACACTGGGCTGAGACTGATTTTCAAACTGGACAAAAACACCTTCACACACAGTCGATCTGTTTCACTTCTGCAGTTTTCCTGACGAGGAGCTGTTCGCTTTGAATCAGCCGCTGCGTCTTCAGCATCAGATCTCTTTGAAGGTGTCTCAGTGACGCGTCTTAATCCGTCCACGTGGATAAACTGTCATTCAACTGCAAATTAGGACGCCACCATTTAAGCCTGTGTGAGACTTCAGAGTGCCCCTCTTCTTCTGTGGTATCGGTTTTACTGTGGATACAAAGCATCAACACAGGAACTTCTTCTTCTTGGTTTAAAGGAAGTTTTATGGTGCCTGCCACACGTCTATTTGACCTGATCCTGGAAAGACGGACAGGTAATGCCCTGATGTTTAGTTCCTACTTCCTCTGGTCCCTGGAGCTTATTGGACATAAAGCACCTTCTGATAAATAAATAGCTCCTCCCACTTCACAGGTTTGTTATTACTGATGGAAATGATGGAGAAAACTATCAGGACGAATTATCCTTTCTTTTACGAGAGACACATGGACAAACAGAGTTAAAGAGACAGACAGCTGAAAACCCTGAGCCTCCACATCACCCCCATCACCTGTCCATCAGCAGCACTTCCTGTCTGACTGACCACACCTGTCTGTCTCTCTGTCCATCTGTCTGTCTGTCTGTCTGTCTGTCTGTGAGCAGCTGCTCCTGAAACCCAACACTGACGGAGGCCGGAGGCTCAGAGCTATTTATACCAGCGCACACACACTGAGAGCTCTCTGCCAGCGTGCCCATGGCAACAGGGGAGGGGGGGGTCGGAGGCAAACTGGGGCGGTTGGGGGGTCGCGACTTCCTCTAGTGAAGGTCGCCATGACAACGGGGAAACTAGAGGTCCTCCCCCGGGCCAAAACAGAGAGACAAGGATAGGGAGTCTGGGAGGCGGATTACATAACACACCACACTAATTCAGCTGTGCTCCGATTGGCCGGCTCTGTGATTGACAGCCACAGCTCCACAGCACCCCCGACATCACTCTGACATACCAGAAGACCAGTGTGTGTGTGTGTGTGTGTGTGTGTGTGATTGCTACATGATCGCTGCTCATACATACCTTCACACACACAGTAAACAACCACACATTTGACCCACGTTCAGCAGCTCAGTCGACTGTGACGAAGAGACTTGAATTAAAGGACGATTCCTCTAAAACGCAGCAGTGATTTGATTTCACTGTGAGTCACAGACGGTTACTGGGAACTGACAATGACTCATTATGCAGTCAGGGCATTGATCACATGTTTTTAAGACTGTTGTTCATCTAAACAGAACAAATACAGATTCATCAATTAACTGATCATCAGAAAATTAACTTCCATAACAGATGAATCATTCCAGTGATGATTTAAGATGAGAAATGTGGAAGGTGATGGTTCCAGCTCGTCGACTGTGACGTCTCTGTTGCAGGAGATTGAACTCTCTTTGGGTTTTGGGCTGTCGGGATCTCACAGGTTTCATAAACCAAACAATCAATTCATCTAGAGATCAATCGTCAGATGAATTGTTAATAAAAAATGATTGTTAGTTGCAGCCTTAGATCTAAATATATCAAACTTTACATACCCACTGTCAGATGCTACTTTTATTTCCTTGAGGAAAAACCCAGGAGTGTTTGCACTGTGCTCTTGCGTAATCTAGTTTTAACGTGAATGTTTGCTGCTCTTACAGTGTGTGTGTGTGTGTGTGTGTGTGTGTTGTCTCTTGAC
>NW_019524491.1:9304-21649 GCF_002814215.2 Seriola lalandi dorsalis | reverse complement strand
GGGGTCATAACACACACACACACACACACACACACACACACACACACACACACTTAACTCTTGAATGAATGAATTACTGAGAGTAAATATTAATTTCCACCATTTTCAAACAACTGAAATTTTAAGTTTAAAGCAACAATCAAAAGTCGTCATGTGGCTTTAATTGTCGTCTTCATTTTGTTATTGACAGGTAGTGTGTGTGTGTGTGTGTGTGTGTGTGTGTGTGTGTGTGTGTGTGTGTGTGTGTGTGTGTGTGTGTGCTTCAGTTATTTCGGGGACGTCTACTTTTAGCGTCCAGCTGGGACGGGGCCGTCAGAGCAGGGCCCAGTAGGCCAGGACGCCTAATTACAGCCTGGCGTCCCACAGCCCTGCTCTCCTTATCAAAACATGGAGTCACCGCAACGCCGCCTCAACCCCGCCTTACTGATACACACCGACTCTCCAGGTGAACAGGCTGACCTTTGACCTCCTGGCTACAACTAGAGTGTGTGTGAAATCTGTGTTTTCCAGTCCGTCAGCACAGTGGCGTGTTAAGAAAAAAAAAAAAACCTCAGGGTCGTCTGGCAGAAAAGCTCAACCTGACATCATCCAGCTGCTCCGGCCAATCAAACACATGCAGACACGGGGGCCGAGCGCTCGTTTAGACCACGGGGTCCTGAAGATGGACAGCTAGCTGGCTGAACAAAGGCACTTCCCCACAGCGACTAAAAGATGACAACAACAACAATCTTTATCAGCAGCGTGAGGATCTGTAAGTTTCAGATATCCGTCATTACAGAGGCTTCAAGTGATGAAGCTGAAACCTCCTCATCTTCACAGAAGAAAGATGGAAGATGCTGCATGTTTATACTGTCCCTGCTGACACCACTCTGTAGTAGAGTCAGGCACATCAGCCAGGTAAATACATCACCTGAGGATATTAGATTTATTGACATCTGTGTAAATTAGAGTTGAAACAACTGCTTGATTAATCGATTGACAAAAATCATCCACAACCGTTTTTATAGCCGATTCATTTCCTGCTTCAAAGATCCAGCAGCGGTCGGGTGATAATTTGTCGTCGTTCTGTCTTGTTGTTTATCTTGTTGATGATTTTTGCCATGAACAAGCAGCTCTACTTCCAACAAAACCTGAACCACAACCTCACACTGCGTTGAATTCCTTTCCTCAAACTGGTCTCTCAGCTGACTGAGGGTCAGTCAAACTTCAGTTTAACAGTGACGTTCAGTCATTTCGGACTGTCGTCACTTTCTGTGTCGGGTTTTACTTTGACGCGCTGCCACAAGGAAACTGACATAACTTCAAGTTAAAAGTCTCACACTTTAAATGTGCAAGCCAGAGATCTGAGGCGTGGAGCTGGTCAGCATCAGAAGTCTCGCCTCCTGTCGTCTCCTCACTTCCTCCAGCTCGCTCTAATGGCGGCAGATACAGACCTAGCATCAATATTTTACAGCTCAGGTCCTTTTAACAAGCCGGGACCATAAAACTCATCTGCTGCTGCTTCCTGCTTCAACATCTTCACTGCTGCTGATTTCAAACCGGAGCTGAAGCTGCTCCACCACAGACAGGACTGTACGTACAGGGTGAAATGAAGCGGGACGTCGTGGAGGGATCGAGTCCTTCTCCTGGATGAAACCATGTTGAAACTGCAGGCAGGGCTCCGTCTGTCGACTCTGCCCAGTTTACACAGCAAACAAGAACAAACTGAACCATCGGGGACGTTTCCCTGTGATGGAGGAAGAGGCCGCAGAGACTCTCAGAGTGAAGACGTCCTGGTTTCCCCACAACCCCAAACATCACACCGACTTATCAATAAATACTACAGGTACCAACAGACAGGCTGATAATCCATAGTTACACTAAATATCTGACTGGTCACATCCTTCTGTTTCTATCTCTACGATAAACTGAACAACTTCTACTCGCTCTGACCTCAGAGTAAAACAGCACTGCTCCCATTCACTCTGCTTATACAATCAATTAACAGCCAAGCCTCTGAATCAGACACTCTGATTGGCTGTGACAACACCAACTGGAGCCTTTAGCAAGGTAGAATTGAGTGACTTTAGACATCAGGAGCAAAGATGGCGGATGCCAATCGATCAACTAACACAAAGACCGAGAGCAGCAATGCGCCACACAAACGGTAAAACTCCTCCAAATATTTCCTAACTTTGAGTTTTCAGTGTAAAGATCGAAGTCAGTGACTCACGCTGACGAGCAGCAGCTTGATAGAAAGCGCTGATTCTTTAGTTTAAGGAGAAAAAGCGGCAGGTCTGTAGCTCAAACGGTGGCGGAGTAAAGACGCTCTTAAGACAACGTGATATTTGGAAGTTCTCTCGCACAGGTTTAAGAGTTTAAGACTTTTTAGTCCAAATAGTCCCAGAAACTAAACGTAGGAACGCACAGGGACCTCAGAGTGTTTGTGTCTGTTTCCACCACGTCTGCAGCAGCAGGCAGATTAGGCAAATTAGACCAATAACGGATTAAAAAGTGTCTGCGTGGTTTCTAACAACAACAGAGTCCTCAGGGTTTTTCTTTGTGGAACGGATGTTGACAAAAAGGAGTCGTGCAGGAATGGAGAAGGAAATGCAGGATTCCTGTTCTTCTGCATTGTATGAAAACTTAAAGATGTTTTTCCATCATTCTCTC
Source organism: Seriola lalandi dorsalis (assembly GCF_002814215.2). Classification (NCBI taxonomy): domain Eukaryota; kingdom Metazoa; phylum Chordata; class Actinopteri; order Carangiformes; family Carangidae; genus Seriola; species Seriola lalandi. Next base: position 18,997 of record NW_019524491.1, on the reverse strand, counting down.
ACCTTAAAAACCTTGGTCAACAAACCGACAACGTTAGTCCGGCTCTCAATAATCTGATCTAACGTGAACACAACCTTAAGACAACACAACACCTGTGTCAAGTGACCGACTGCACCAACGTTACAATGGCGCTGGTCATAGAGCTGCTTCAGGCGTGTTCTGGTCTGTAATGGACTCAGTCTTCACACAACCATGACTGATTCTACATTGTTTGAAAGCTCCATGTCTCCTGATTCTATCTGTGCAAAGCATTTTAGGATCTATATCACTGCAACAGCTGTGACACAGGATTGGTTCAGACTTGTGGCTCCACACTAAAGATCCAACTGGAGGCCATAGATTCACTTTTTAAGGAGGAGAGGGGAAAAAAACAAACGTACATTTCTACCATGTTTGTGCCTCTAACTTTGGTTCTGTCTCTTTTACTCACTCTGATTACTTAGTTGTAAAGTTTAAGGAGTTTCCTTTCAGAGGAGACCAGCATCAGGGACCAGGATTGTGTGTCTGGTTACATTGAATTACATTTTCAAATGTTTTAATTTGTTAAACAGCCCAAAAGATTCAGTTTACGATACAAAAGAAAAGCAGGAAATCTGAGACAGAGATTTTATCATTTCAGTTATTTTTTAAAGCAAAAAAACCAAAAACAATAATCTCTGGTTTCAGCTTCTCAAATGAGAGAATTTGTCGCTTCTCTTTGTAATAACTGACAGTGAACTGAATATCTTTGGGTTTGGGACAAAACAACTAAACTTAAAGAAGCTGTAAGTGGTATTTTCTAGACTAATGTAATGCCAGTTCAAAAAGCTCATGTGCTTTTAAATAAACCTAACCTTTTCAACTTTCCTCCTAAAAGTGTAAAACGGTGATACTTGGTTCTGAGGTATCGATAAAGCATTGTTAGAGATCATATGATCAGTTTATTGGTCGCCCTCCGACAGTAAACGCTCACATACAGGAACACTGACACCTTCACTCGTTTGTTCTGCTCAAACTTCAGCGGCCGACTGACGTTCGCCTCTTATCAGGAGCTCTGACAGAGTCATGCTGAAGGCATCCAGTGTCACACCACAACAAGTCAGAGCAGAGCAAACACGTACACACACACTGCGTACTGAGAGCCTGTCATTACACACACACACACACACACACACACACACACACACACACACAGTCAACCTGCTGTAGGGTGTGTTATGACAAAGACATGAACTGTGCCACATTTCACACATTTCAGCACTTAACTCCGTCTCACATACACACCAGAAGCCTGAATGAACAAGTCCACACACTGAATTACACCCCGATAAAAGGTCTGATGTTGGGCTCCAAATAATGATTAATCTGCTGATTATTTTCTTGATGAATCACATGGTTTCAGTTATAATAATAATACATTTCAGAGGGTAATCTCTTTACACCACTAACATTTGTTTGGCAGTAGTAGTTATTAGTTGAACTTATAAGATTTTACATAAAAAAGGTGCTGTATAATTAACATATGATGCCTTGTCATAAATTCAACTACCAAACTGAATTTTCATATCATCTGATAATAGTGAGGATCACATTACTTTATTTACTTTATTTTATTCATCTTGTAGGTTCCTCTTTTAGTTCTTGTGGTTAGGGGAGCTTTTTTTGTTTATTTATTTCGATAATGTGGAGATAATGTAAAACAGGTTATCTAGCATAATCATAATCAATATTTTTTTTCTTTTAAAAATATAAACTAGCTCTACCTCATTAACTGTGACAGCAACATTATACACATTAATGTAGTATTATTGGTCAGTGTTTACCATCTATTAATATAATATTTAACAGCACATTACTCATGAAACAGATACTTGTACTTATTATTTACCTGTCAATATTTGTGTACTTTTAGCTAAGGATCTAAATACTACTTATGATACTTTCAGCTAAATATATCACTTTATATTCTGATAGTAAAAACTAACTTCACTGAGGATTTTCTGATTTAATTCACAGTGTTTCTTTTCTAATCTAGAATACGTTACGTTTACTCTTATACTGGAGTATTTTCACACCTAACTTTTTGTACTTTTACTTCAGTTTAAGAACCTGAGTACTTCTTCGAACTCTGCTAGCCACCAGCTAACTTAGCTAGCGTGACAAACCAAAATGGCTGCATGTGGATATTAGCTGACCGTCAGCTGGATTCACTTCTCCTTTACCAACATCTGACGTCCCAAATAAAAGTGGGGGGGCTACAAACCTTTTAGAAAATCAGAGGAAAGTGACAACAACAGTGCTACACCGCTGTAGCTAAAGGTTAGCTTCAGTCGAGCTAACTGTAACCCAGGGAATTCCGTTATTCAATGACCCGTTAGCTTTAGCCGCTAGGTTACAAACATTTGGGTTTGATGTGCGGTGATTTTTCACTTAAATGTAAAAATGGAAACGTATAAATGTGACACATTTCCTGGTTAACGTTGTCAACTTTCTTTTCAGCATCCCTTCGACTCGACACAGTCCCCCGGTTGTTGTTGTTGTTCTGAGGCTGATAGGCATTTAGTTCTAAATTAAGCTAAGCTATGCTAAGCGGGCTAACCTGGAGCTCGGCCCTCTCCACCTCCCAGTGCGCCCGCTCCATCTCGAACCGGGCCCACTCATGCTGGATGTAGTGCAGGATGCCGGGGATGGTGTACTGCTGCTGCGGCCGAGGCAGCTCGTCCGGTTGGTGTGGCACCATGACTCCTCCACCGCCACCGATCGGCGGATTAGCGCTGCTGTTGCTTCCCGGCTGCTGCTGCTGCTGCGGCGGCGGAGGCTGTCGTGGAGCGCCCGCTCCGACCCCTCCTCCTCCGCCGGGGTGCTCATCCATGTTTTTTTTAATTTTTTTTTTTTTTTTTTTTTTTTTTTTTTTTTAGAAAAGTAGAAGGAAAGTCCCAGACAGCAGCGGTCCACTAAAGGATTCCCTTCCCCCCTGAAGCCAGCGCAGGCTCCGCCGCGACGTGAGAGGCTGGCTGCCCCCGGAGGGCTGCGGTGAGAGCGGCTGGTTGCGGACGCGGTGTCGGTGTATGGGTCTAACCGGCCGCCATTACTGCTCTCTCTCTCTCCCTGGATCCGACGAGGGGGGGGGGGGGGGGGGGCCCGGCCGCGCTGCATGACGGGACACATCATCCTGATTTTTCCCTGTCATCCAAATACATTATGTCTCATTCATCGTGCGGGGAAAAACGTAGGAAATCCCAATTTCTAATCCTGATTTCAAATCCCATGACTTGCTTATAAACACATACAGAGAGATATAAACACCTTCCTCAGTCTGGACAAACCATATTACACTATTACACCTCAGGGGTTTTTACCTGCCCACTGTGACCAGCGCAGGTGGTAGTGATAATGACCCTGGTTTGACAAAGACCAAATCAAACCAGTAGAAAACAAAAGAAACAGCAGAAGAGCACACAAAGTAAAACCATACAGAAGCTACAAATTTAGATAACATTACATTTAAATAAATAAACAGAACTGCAAGCATCAGGCTGCAGGCCATCACACAAAGTCCAAAATATCGAAGGGCTGTATAGGTGTAGGGCTTTAAGAGCTGTGAGAATCAGGATCTTAATAATGCCACTTGGGAATAGACTTTAAATCCTCTATAAATAAATCCTCTTTACCTCAAATTTTAACAGTTTATTTCCCGTGTTATTTGTTTTTGGCTGTCTATGGCAAACAGTAATAACGTTAGGAAGAAAAAAAAACGGTCTGAAATCTGGGCTTAACACTTAAACTCTTATTTACTATTTGTTCTGGTATCCGTAAACGCAACAGTTCAGGGCTCAACTGAGCATGCGTTAGACATGCTAACAGCTCTTGTTAGCTTCCTATCGCTGGAAACGGAAACTTCCCTTTTGTTTCATTTTTATTTAACTTTAATTTGACTCATATTTGACTTTCAGGTTCTGAACCAGCGAGACGCCGCGATTAGATTAAATTAGAACAGATTATAACAATTGAGGCTATGACTGAAAGGAGCGAACAGCAGTTAGCCTGCGGTTGTTTTTAGCCCGAGTGATGGGGCTCGTTTAGCCGCAGTTTAGAGACAAGCCGCCGGTAAGTCAAAGAAACGTTAATATCGTTAATAACTGACACACGACACAGTTTAACGGTCATATATCAGAATTAAACTACATTTAAAAAGACGTTATTAACGGTTGGACCACGGGTTACATGTGTGATGCCTTCAATAGCTCCTCGGACACCCCAAATAGAAGCCGTAAACGCAGCTTCTCCGTGTGATAAAGTTTAGTTTATTATGTGACCATTTGTCTTCAAATGTCAAGTGTTATAAATATATAAAATCAAAAATCAAGGCTTCATTAAAAAACATGTCCCCATCCCGCTTTGTGAATATGTTTATATCGACCTTTAACAGTAAATGCATAAAACACAGGAAATGTAAATGTAGGATTTAACAGGTTTTGACCATCGTAGTATCAGTATCATAGGATATAAAATAAATCTGCTGAGATTATTATAGCTGCAACTAACAATTAGCCTACTTTCATTTTTATTTAATCTTCTGATTATTTTCTTGTTATTAATGGATAAATTTGTTTATAACACGTCAGAAACAGTCAGTACTGCTCCTGATCATTTAAGGCGGAATAAAATCGTCTGGTTCCAGCTTCACTAATGTGGGACTGTGATGCTTTTTTTTTGAGTCTTATAAAAATAACAAACTGAAAATCTGGATTTTGGACTTTTAATTGAATAAAAGGTATTTGAGCTGTGGGAAACTAAAATGTGCTATTTTTTTACTTTGTTCTTTAGATGTTCACTATCATTAGGCGATTGAAAGAAAATTAATTTACACGTATTTTTTTATAATTCATCACTTAAACATTTGAACATTTTCATTTTTCAAACAAAAACTTTTATGTGGTTGCAGCTTCTCAAATATGAAGATTTGCTGTTTATCTTTCTCATATGTAAATGTACATTGAATATCTTTGGCCTGTTAGTCGGACAAAACAAGCAGTTTGAAGACGTCACTGTGGCCTCAGAGAAACTGAATGATATTTTCTCATATTACATATATTATTGATTGATTAATAATAATAAATAATTGGCAGGTGCAGCCATCGGTCGAGTCATAGACTGAACGTCCAAGGTGACTTCTTCAGATGTCCTGTTGACCAATGGTCCAAAACCCAAAGATCCAGTCCACTGTGGTTTTTACTCTGAGAAAAGCAGGAAGTCTTCATTTTACTGAGGCTGAAAACACGAGGCTTTAAAGGCTACAATGAGCTAAAAACAGAGACAACAGCTTTGGAGAAAATAAAGAAAAACACCTGCGATGATTCTCACATTGTTTGTCTTGTCTGACAAACCTTTAAAAACCTGAAGCTTTCCAGTTAATAATTCTGTGTTTACCTGTGGCCTCTCGTCACAGGTGTCAGAAGACTCTAAATTCCAATTATATTTTCTCACTGAACACATCTTCAGTGTCAAAGAAGTTAAAGTGGCTGGTTTTCACACAAAAAAGCAAAGATTAGATCTTAACACTTGTCTTTAATCGATTATTAAAGTAGCTGCTGGTTCTTTATCCGTTGAAGGACCAACTGCTGAAGTGACGTTTCAGCTCCGTCCCTCTGGGTTTCAGGCCGGCGTCCGATCACAGGATGATCAAGTTCGTGCTGATGGTGAACCGGCAGGGCCAGACCAGACTGTCCAGGTATTACCATCCTGTGGAGCTGAGCAGGAGAGCGGCGCTGGAGTCCGACGTGGTCCGCTGCTGCCTGAGCCGCAAGAAAGACCAGGTACCTGAAGTACACACGAGGTTTAGGTTTGAAACCGGTGTAAAAACAGCGGCGTGTTCCCTGAACTGCTCCCGTCTGTTTCCAGTGTTCGTTCGTGGAGTATAAAGACTTTAAACTGGTCTATCGTCAGTACGCCGCTCTGTACATCGTGGTCGGAGTCACAGACACAGAGGTGAGGCGTAGCTATAGAAACAACAATGAATAGATAATAAAGTTACATTGAAATAATTGATTAGAAACAATCAAACATATTGGAAACAACCCGAGACTCTAAAGATTTTTTAGCTGCAAATCTGAGATGTTTGATTTGAAATGTTCAGTGTGTGTTGTTGTGTGTTGGGTTCATTCATACACTGTGTGTGAGTCAGTGTGTGTCCTCCGGTCTCCCACAGAACGAGCTGTCCATCTACGAGCTGGTCCACAACTTTGTGGAGGTTCTGGATAAATACTTCAGCCGAGTGGTGAGTTCACTGCCGACACAACTGAACACGCCTCCTGTCTGTGCACACCTGTCTGTGCACACCTGTCTGTGCACACCTGTCTGTGCGAGGAGCAGATACACGCTGATCAGAGTTGAGTGTCTCTGACCTGGAACAAAGTGATGTGGAGCTTTTTATAGAGAGAATGACGGGATGAGTCATGGCGGGAGACGACGGGCCCCTGTGGGTCAGAGGCCCCGGGGCCTGTTGACTAATCCGTCTATGTGTCATTAGGGTTTAAATCAAAGTGTTTATATGTCTAGGTCAGTGGTTCCCAACCTGTGGGGCGGGGCCCACTGGTGGGCTACGAAGGTACTGCAAGTGGGTCGACAATTCATTTGATAAACAGAACAGAACAATTTTGGTGAAAAGATGTAAATAAAAAAATTAATATATAAATAATTAATGTTTTTAAATGTTTTAAAGCAAACTGACATTTAAAATGTTTAAAACCTTTTTTTCTCTCATATTAAAACAGTGATCAGTCAATGACAGGAGCTTCTGTGTTGGACCACATCACTTGTCTGATCTCTCAGTCTGATTTAAGATAAACGATTAAACGATCACATCGATGGATAAAACCAGAGACTCGGAAAGAAAACAGATTTATTCTCCTGTGTTGTTTCGGGGTCGGACGTGAGCCGTCAACATTTTTGAGATGAAGTGGCCATGAGTTGGAAAAGTTTGGGAACCGCTGATTTAGATAAAAAACAACTACACACACCTGTGTGAACATCTGTCTGATAATCACCTGTGTGTTTGTTTCCCAACAGAGTGAACTGGACGTATCCTTGACTCTGATCACATCACACCGATACCAAGTGTCAATATATTGATTATAGAAAAGGCTCAGTTCTCTACAGGAAGTGAACGAGTCGTGTTTAAGTCTCTCGATGTGTTTGTCAGTTCTTCGCTGTGATGTTGTCGGAGATTTAACGAATAATCACTGAATGTTTTCTCATTTAAAAAACTTTATTTTACATATTTCATCTTTTATCAGTATTCTAGATTTTACATTTTAACTCTTGCTTCTCAAACGGGACCGTGTTCTGTTTCTGTTCTAATGATCACAAAGTGAATGTTTTGGAGTCTCATGACGACGTTTTATAGAAGCAATAATTTCTGCAGATGCGTTTGTTTTTGTTTTTGTTTGGTTTCCTTGACTCGACCTCGTCATCAGATCATGTTCAACCTGGACCGAGTTCACATCATCCTGGACGAGATGATCCAGAACGGACACATCGTGGAGACCAACAAGAGCCGAGTCCTCGCTCCGCTCACCGCCCTCGACAAGATGGCCGACGGCTGAGACCGCTTTTCGTCGTTCCCAGGAAACGATGTCACAGACTTTTCCTCACATGAGCAGGTGGAGTCCGAAGGACTGTAAACTGCCGGGAATCAAACCCGCAACCCTGTGTTACTACCGATGTTCTAATGCCAATAAATCAATCAATCACTAATATTTAATATCAGTCTACTGACCAGTGATTTACTGAATGTAACAAAAACATCTGGATCCATTTCATCTATAAACTTCTGTCTAATCTGTTTCATCTATTTCTATATTAAGTCTTCTCCTTATCTTAAGGAATCACTTCAAACTGAGGAGAAGAACTTCAGGTTCCTGTGATTGTATCTGAACCTCAACACGTCATGAAGAACCTGATGGACCCTCAACGACCAGGAATTGATTATGCTTTTATAGAATTGATCGGTTTGATCAGTTTCTGATTTGTCCGTCTAGAGGTGATCACTCCTCGTTCCTCTGCAGTCAGTGATGCTCTGTGGTTTGATGCTGCAGAGAGATAGAGGCTTCTTTAATGGCAGCAAATCAACGGTCTCCATGGAAACAGTAGTATTTTACTGCTGTAAAATCTCTTTCACTGTTGAAAATGCCTCAATTTTTCCCATAACTAAGGAAAACTTTGAGGAGATTTTGTGCAACACCCTTCAGTAACTCCCTCAGCTGAGGAGAAATTAAACCTTATGTGAAACTTAAGGTGTTTTGTGCCTCTGGAGTTTAAAGAGCCACTTCACAGGATTTAACCAGTCGTGGTTAGTTTCTCTCAGCTTGATGATGATGATGATGATGATGAGAGTGTGGAGCTGGAAGGACGATGATGAAGGACTCCCTCCACAAACCACAGGACTCCATCTTTACTTCATACTTTGCAAACATTTTAATGATTATTTTTTTGGAGCATACACATTTGAAAATATCTGTTTACCTCAAACTGCAACTTGAGTTAAATAAATGTTTATAATATACAAAGAAAATACAAGGGAGAGCAGAGCTTCTTACGCTTTTTCTGTTTTCTCTTCGATGTGCCTCGCACTCGACCAGTGTTTCTGTCTCTATAGCTTCATTGTAAAAGAAAACACCAAATGCACTCTGACCTTTGACCTTTTACAGCCGGTCAGAAACAACCCGAAAACTGTCGCACACACACACGGAAACGAAAAGCAATAAAACAAAAAATAAAAACAAAAAGGAGGAGGAAGAGGAGGAGGAAGAGGAGGAGGAGGAGGAGGAGGGGGCGGGGCATGATTGTGTGGAGGAGGAACCGAAAACTGAAGCTACGAGTCAAACCAGGCGCTAAACTGAGAACAGAGAGGAGGGGGAGGAGGAGGAGGAAGAGGAGGAGGGGGGTGGTCAACACGCACGCACACACGCGCACACACACACACGCGCACACACACACGCGCACACACACACACACACACACACACACACAGCAGCCAGCCTGCAGAAACCAGCAGCTGCTCAGGTGGGTGAGGAGGAGGAGGATGTCACTGCTGATGAAGATGAAGGAGACAAGTGAAGGAGGTGTTAAGGATGCGAGGAGACAGCACAGCTTCTTTCATTTCCTCATCCTCCTCTTCATCCTCCTCCAGCGGTCAGTCGCTCGGCTGGTTTGGATTGGCTGGCTGATCTGTCAATCACGCGGCGGGTGGCGACAGACAGAAGACTAGAGGAGCATGCTCAGTGCGGTGGCGGTGGCGGCGGCGGTGGAGGAGCAGGAGGAGGAGGTCAGTTGAGGTGGAAGCCTTTCTCCATGGTGGCAGCGAGGAGACGCTCCCTCATGATGTCCTCAGAGGAATATTCAGGAAGCTTCAGGTAGTGAACACACGTGTTGACTGATGGGTAACTGGAGTCTGTGGCGTCGACCTGAGGAGGAGGAAGCAACAGTCACATCTGGATCATCAGAGAAAACATTTATCTGAAGAACAGGAGGAAGAGAAGAAGAAGAAGAAGAGGAGGAGCAGCTCACCTTCCTGACGATGGTGAGACGGGGGTGCAGGTTGGCCAGGCCACCGGGGGGCAGCGTGGAGCAGCCGGTGGTGAACTGAAGGAAGGCTTTCCTCTCGTCAGACGACATCCCACACAGAACTCTGACGAACCGCAGGAAGCCAGGACT
>NW_019524491.1:9015-9284 GCF_002814215.2 Seriola lalandi dorsalis | reverse complement strand
GGGGGGGATTAGTGTTATCTACAGGTGAAAATGTGCAGCAGGTGAGTCCTCAGGTGTGTGATCGCCTACCTGTCTCTGGTGTAACCCAGCTTTGGTTCAGTGTAGTTGATGATGTCATCAGCAGTCCAGGAAGGTGATTGGTTGCCACAGAGGATCATCTGAACCTCCTTGTGGCTGAAAGAACTCAACTTCTCCATCGGAAAGACTCGGTTAAAACCCTCTGAGGAGGAGAAGAGGGGGAGGAGGAGAAGAGGGGGGGAGGGGAGGAG
>NW_019524491.1:5000-8995 GCF_002814215.2 Seriola lalandi dorsalis | reverse complement strand
GAGGAGGAGGGGGGGGAGGGGGAGGGACCTTGTCAGTTCATCTGATTTGGACAAAAACAGCTGTGAAGTCATTAACAGGAGCTCAGTGTTACTGTCATGTGACTGTGGTGTTACTGTCATGTGACTGTGGTGCAGCCATGTGCTGTGTGTTTACCTCTGAAGGCCTCCATCTGTTTCTGGATGCCGGTGTGCATACAGAAATCAAACATCAGCTCCACGTACTCCTCTGCGTTCTCCATGGTAACCATCTGAACATCCACACATTAACACACACACACACACACACACACACACAGAAAACTTTAGATGCAATTCCATTTCACGCTGAACTTTGTGCATCAGTTTTTCATAAACAGCAGAAACCTGAGGTTCTGTGAACTGCACACGTTCGTTGATCCGCAGCAGCAGAGAACCTTCATCATGGTTTACAAAGTTTATGAACATGTAAACGAAACATTTCCTGCTGCAGATCAGACGTTTGTTTTCACCTCATCGTCTCCGTTTGTTTTCAGATCCACCGCAGAGAAACCGTGAACCTTTGAGGACGGACAGAACTGGAAGTTTAACCTGCAGAGAGACAGCGAACACAACAGGAGGAGGTGAGACCAGCGTTTCACTGCTGGACACAACTCCCACAATGCACCCTTCTTTCAACAACGCTGGCGTGTTCAATACCTGAAGGATGTTAAATCTCAATCAGTAATCAGTTTTAGTATTTGACATGAGTCCAGATAACTGAACCCGACTCACCTGTTGATAGTGTCGCACCTGAACGGAGCCTTTTCTCAGAATAAAATTGCCTCATTATAAAATAAGTTTCTTTTCTGAAACTTTAAAACTTTTCATCGTCACTTCAACAGATTCATGTTTTGTCTCGTCTGTTCTCAGTTTAAGCTTCAGCAGGTTCAACTGTTAAATTAAAAGTGTTGATATCAGACGTGTCACACTGGGATGTACATACTTCTTTTTTTTTTTTTTTTAAAGTATATTTTTTGGGGCTTTTATGCCTTTAATGGACAGCACAGTGGAGAGTGACAGGAAACAGGGAGGCAGAGAGAGGGGGAATGACATGCAGTGAAAGGCCGTCCGATACGGGATTCGAACCGGGGCCAACTGCAGCGAGGACTGTAGCCTCTAAACATGGGGCGCCTGCTTAAACCACTACGCTACACGACGCCCCGGGATGTACATACTTCTGTCTTGGCCCTTAAATGCATCATTCATGATACTCACTGCAGAATCTCTCACATCCTTTATTAGATGTGATTAGATTTTGTTTCCTAGCTGCACGTTTTATGTCACTGTTTTTACTTTATTATATTTGTTTTATTTGGTGATTTTATTGTTGTTCTACTTCCTGTTTATTTCAGACAGTTTTATTAGTGGGTTTTAATTTGCTGGCTCCAGTTTTAAAGTGATTTCATGTCATTTTTCCTCTGTAAAACACTTTGTAATATTATTGTGAAAGCACTAGAAATAAAGTTTATCATCATCATCTGTGCGTTTTACCCGAGGTCCTCGATGCTGAGGGGGGGTCCGGAGCCGAGCGGGTTCCTGAGCATCAGGTCCTGCAGCCTGGTGTTCTTCTCGTCCTCTGATAAACTCTTACTGGCCAGAATCTGCCTCCTCTTCACCGCCAGCTCCTTGACCTCCTTCAGGAAACTCGCTCTGCGGGGAACAGTCACAAACAGCTGATTACCAGTAAACATGTTTGTTTATCAGTCTGTGTTGTTTATGTTGTAATCATCGTTTGATGCACAAATACAGGACTCCACTGTTTGTACATTGTCTTGGTAAATTTAAAGAAAGAATTTAAGGAAAGGAAAATGCAAGGGAGGGAAGGAAGGGAAGGAAAGGACGGTTCATACCAGGAACCTTTGAGCAGAGCTGGAGCATGTGAGCTACATGTGAACACCGTCATACAGCTGTTGATGCGTCATCACAGCTGTCTCACCTGTGCGGGTTGACCAGCTGGAAGTCGTCCCAGGTCAGGATGCCGTGGTACCAGGCTGGCGGTTTGGGTTTTGGTGGGTCCATGATGAACTCGGACTTGGAGTCCTCGTCGAAGCTGCCCACGGAGTAGGTCTCCTGGCTCTCCTCGGTGGACGCCTCCGACTGCACCTCAGACAGCAGCAGGAAGGGCTGCAGGTGGGGGCGCTCGGGGTCGTGGCCCTGCGGCGAGCTGCGGGACTGATACAGCAGCTTGCTCATGTTGGACTTGATGTCCCCCATGCAGAGCAGCTTGAAGAAGGGCTGGGACACGGGCAGGTCCACCAGCCGGTTGTCCTGGATGCATTTGGCCAGGAAGACGCCCAGGAAGTGGAAGAGCTTGGTGATTCGCTCCAGCTCCTCGCTGTCCTGAGGGAACGGGGCCGGGAACAGGCCGCAGGAGCGCTGCACGTAGAAACCAGGAGGCTTCAGACCGCCGCCCAGGTCCACCTGCAACACAGGACCAGGATCAGTTCACTGTGGTGGTCCTGAATGATTGTGTGTGTTGTGTCTGAGACTGTGTGTGTGTCTGACCTGTCGTGACTCGTCGTCGGGGAAGTCGTCGTCACACAACCAGATGCCCAGAGACGTTCTCTGAAACTCTGCAGCCACCAGAGCGTAAAACTCCAGAGTCGGACCGAGACCTGTTCCTTCCTCACCCTGGAACTCCACCTGACACACACACACACACACACACACACACACACACACACACACACACACACACACACACACAGAGTTTATTCCTCCGTTTTGTTTGTGAGCAGTAAAGACGGAGGAAACATTGCGTCGTGCGTCGATCTCTCACCTCCAACACCGACTTCCTGTCGGCGTGGATCTGCATGACGGACTCCGCCCACTCCATCATGGCCTCTCCTCGGGGGACTTTGACTCGCTCGTGTTTGAGGCGACCCACCCTGAACTCTCCGGGGTCGTCCCGCCGCACCGTCGTGGACGGCCGAGAGCGCTCCATGGTCGCCTCCCGCCGGTTCTGCAGCCACACGATCGCCCTGCACACACACCGGAACAGAGGTCACTGAAGGTCAAGGCTCAGGGAGGTTGGGGTGTTAGTGGACATTGTTTGGGTCAGAGGTCAAGGCCAGGAACCGTGGTGAGGGTTCAGGTTCCGGATCAGGACTGAACCTCTCACCATCTGTTCCTGGTTAATCTCCGGGTCCTTTCAGTCCCTCCCTCAGACTCACCTGGAGGCTCCGAAGGCGGTGCAGGTGAAGTACAGCTGTCGGGTCTCGAAGGGGATGAGGAAAGGACACTTGGAGGTGAGCTGCTCACACCAGTCGGGCAGCGCTCCGCTCGCCAGAGCCAGAGGCTCCTGGGAAACAAACCAAAGAAGAGGCGTTGTAGTTCAACAAGCTGCTGCCGTCACAGATTAACAGGTGAACTACAACCAGCTGCTGTGACGAGACGACTTCACTGGACTCACCTCGATCTGCTGCAGGATCTTGGTTGTGATCTTCTTACTGGTGAATTCTTCTGGAGCCGCGTTGAACTGCAGCTCGTCCACATCTGGAAACACAGGTTCCAATTCAAAACCCACCAACACAGAGTCTGATTTCTCTCTAAGTGTTAAGAGTTATTATTAAACCTGTGACACAGTAAATGTGATAAACATGGACTGGTTGTCCTGGCGTTCAGGGACTGCAGGAACAACAGGTATGTGTGTAAACGTGTGTGTTCGTACCCTCCTGCAGCGTGCGTGCGTTGGAGGTGGAGTCTCCTCCGATGATGTAGAGGATGCGCAGCAGCTGCAAGACGTCCTCCACCCCGCAGGCGTTCTGGCTGCAGCCCGCCTTCGCCTGCGCCGCCTCCCTGGCCGCGCCCAGGATCTCGCTGCTCTGATTGGCTGAAACCGAGCTTGGGCTCAGACCGCCAGAACGCCCGCCGACAACGATACTGTGCTCACAGAAGTCCTGGAGGCGGGAAACAAAGCAGAGGTCAGAGGTCAGGCTTCTAACAAAGACACATGCAACTCTTCATCAGCTTCTTCA
>NW_019524491.1:0-2500 GCF_002814215.2 Seriola lalandi dorsalis | reverse complement strand
ACAAACACAAACAAACAAACAAACAAACAAAGGGCGGTTAGTCGGTCAGAAACCAAAGAGACAAAGCAGCAGGTGAAGCTCGTTAAGCTCCAGTCAGCTGACTGGGACGTCCACCTCAGGTCTCAGAGGTTTAAAACGCTCCGAGTCTCAATTCTGTGCAAAACAAGCTGATACAGTTTCTGCACCTTCAGTCAGCCAATCACAACACAGCACACTCAGCTCCCTGGTCGCCACCACGTCAGACCTGATGCTGTTAACCCATTTATACCGGCTGCTGCGCAGCATTGTTGATTCCTCGTCATTTTCATGACGCATGCAGCTTATAAATATGTAAATTATGTATAAACATATCATGAAAATGACGAGGAATCAACAATGCTGCGCAGCACCCGGTATAAATGGGTTAAACTGGACGCGTGTCACTGGGCGGATGTTGGACCAGACGCCGTCTTCACCTACAGCTCACTGAGCTCTCAGGATCTTACTGACACAACATCTGTACAACATCTGTGACCGCAGAAAGTACCGGCGTTATTACCGTTATTCTCCTGTTGTACTGGAGTAAAGGTTTCACTACATTTATCTTTTTTCATTTTGACCGACTTGGACAGAAATACTGGATCCTGACTGACGGTCCCGACCGCCGCAGGTCCGGCTTCCTGCGGCTCCGTGAGGCTTTCGCCGTCTCACATGAACGTGTCAAAGATATGAACGTTTGCACCTGTGACGACGTCGACAGTAAATAGTTAAAGTTAGTTAGTGCTGATGGGTTAGTTCAGAATACATTAATGTTGAGTGACACGTTTCTGCTGATTCCAGTCTGATTCCAAACACCGACTGTATCATGTAGTATCATGTAGTATCATGTAGTGTCATGTAGTATCATGTAGTATCATGTAGTATCATGTAGTATCATGTAGTGTCATGTAGTATCATGTAGTATCATGTAGTGTCATGTAGTATCATGTAGTGTCATGTAGTATCATGTAGTATCATGTAGTGTCAGTCTAGTATCATGTAGTATCATGTAGTATCATGTAGTATCAGTGTAGTATCATGTAGTATCATGTAGTATCATGTAGTATCACTGTAGTATCATGTAGTATCATGTAGTATCATGTAGTATCATGTAGTATCATGTAGTATCAGTGTAGTATCATGTAGTATCATGTAGTATCATGTAGTATCATGTAGTATCATGTAGTGTCATGTAGTATCATGTAGTGTCAGTGTAGTATCATGTAGTATCATGTAGTATCAGTGTAGTATCATGTAGTATCATGTAGTGTCAGTGTAGTATCATGTAGTATCATGTAGTGTCAGTGTAGTATCATGTAGTATCATGTAGTGTCATGTAGTATCATGTAGTATCATGTAGTGTCATGTAGTATCATGTAGTATCATGTAGTATCAGTGTAGTATCATGTAGTATCATGTAGTATCAGTGTAGTATCAGTGTAGTGTCAGTGTAGTATCAGTGTAGTGTCATGTAGTATCATGTAGTATCATGTAGTATCATGTAGTATCAGTGTAGTATCACTGTAGTGTCAGTGTAGTATCAGTGTAGTATCACTGTAGTATCATGTAGTGTCAGTGTAGTGTCATGTAGTGTCATGTAGTATCATGTAGTATCATGTAGTATCAGTGTAGTATCACTGTAGTGTCAGTGTAGTGTCATGTAGTGTCATGTAGTATCATGTAGTATCATGTAGTATCAGTGTAGTATCACTGTAGTGTCAGTGTAGTATCAGTGTAGTATCACTGTAGTATCATGTAGTATCAGTGTAGTATCATGTAGTATCATGTAGAATCATGTAGTATCATGTAGTATCATGTAGTATCAGTGTAGTATCATGTAGTATCACTGTAGTGTCAGTGTAGTATCATGTAGTATCACTGTAGTGTCAGTGTAGTATCATGTAGTATCATGTAGTGTCAGTGTAGTATCATGTAGTATCATGTAGTATCATGTAGTGTCAGTGTAGTATCATGTAGTATCAGTGTAGTATCATGTAGTATCATGTAGTGTCAGTGTAGTATCATGTAGTATCAGTGTAGTATCAGTGTAGTATCACTGTAGTATCACTGTAGTATCAATGTAGTATCATGTAGTATCAGTGTAGTATCATGTAGTATTGATGCAGTACTCACTTGCAGTACTCATGACGTTCCTGCCCAGCGTGTTGGTGTTGTTGTCGCTGCTGCTGCGGCTCAGGTTCATGTTGTTGGTGGCGTTGGTGCGCGACATGTTGGGCGCGCGGCGGACGAAGGACTCCATGAGGCTGGCCTCGCGGGACGACAGGTTGGGAACGCTGGCGCTGGAGCTCATGGGAGCGCCGGCGGCCAGCAGCGAGCTGACCGACAGCCGGGCGTTAGCCGCCGAGCACAGAGGCCTCTGGGAAGGCGTGTCCTTGCTGGATGACTCCGACACCGAGCTGACGTCGGGGGAGCTCACGCTCACCAGCCCCATGGAGATGGCCGTCGCTGGGTCGGTGGTCGC
>NW_019524490.1:22624-24573 GCF_002814215.2 Seriola lalandi dorsalis | reverse complement strand
TTTTTTTGTTTGTTTGTTTTTTGTTTTCTTTGTTTTCATTGTGATGTGAGCCA
The DNA here is from genome assembly GCF_002814215.2 of Seriola lalandi dorsalis. Taxonomy (NCBI): domain Eukaryota; kingdom Metazoa; phylum Chordata; class Actinopteri; order Carangiformes; family Carangidae; genus Seriola; species Seriola lalandi. The sequence goes on along the minus strand of NW_019524490.1, from coordinate 24,520 downwards.
TTAGTGACAGGCAGGACATGTAGGACTTTGTCAGCCATCTGAACAGAGTGAAAGATCCCTCTCATAAATAATTTGGATCTATAGTGAATGGGTTTTCCCGTTCATTGCATTAGCATTAGGATAAATCTTTTTGTGGACATACAAATCTTAAAGATTAAATATTTCAAATTGAGGTCTAGAACAAAAGCCTATATTGGTGGAAAGTAAGTAAGAAAGTATATTTACTCAAGTACTGTAGTTTGGTATTTGTGCAACTCTTACTTACTTTACTCAAGTATTTACATTTTATAATACTTTTTTTCTATACTTACATTCCCTTGATAATACATAAGTAGCCTACTTTTACTTGGGCTATTCTTTAATGCAGGCCTTTAATTTAACAAATACATTTTCCACTGCTGCCCAGTTATCCATTCGTATTTGTAGGGTTAAGCAGCACAAAGCACACAGCAGTATTCCTCAAGATCGCATGCTCTTGAAAACATAAAAGTCACACTGTTATTAGAAACGCTACGAGACTATTCTAATTAGGGAAAGATCATAGTTTTTATATGAAGTTCTTAATTGTGCTCAGAGTCGCCCATGGGTCATTCTGGCAAAAATGTTCCCAGCCTGTTTTTAAAGGACCTGCAGTCTATACAGTACAGGCATGTGTTTGTCTGTCTGACGGGCAGATTCCTTGTCTTTTATTGTCCTCAAACAATTAATGATTTCAAAATGACTTTACCCAGTTTAACACAGAGAACTTGGGCAGTGACACATTCGCAGTGACACTGATAATATAGAAATCCAAGTGTTTATATGCTTTAGTCTGATGAATCTGAAATATCTGAAATAGCAAAGAGAGCCCCTCTTTTCACCTTCGGCAACAGCCTCATTAAATTCATTAGGAAGAGTCTGTGAGGCTGTTTGAAATGAGACGCCCACTGAAGACCGTCTAGTCCCACAGTCCATGCCTTTTACCTTTCATCTCGCTCCCCTAACCTTACCCCGAATTAAAACCTAAAAAGCTGGAGGCCCTTGCATTTCGACCCCTGGGCACACCCCTATTTGTATACACATCTGTGTGTCTGCACAGAACCCAGCAGACCCCAGTCAGTGTAATCCTGTCAGTTTCCTGTCCTGTCCTGCTGGTTTCGGCTCAAATCCAGTGGGCCCGGGGCCAGGGAGGAGCAGGAAGGAAATCTCTGTGAAAGTCTGTGAGTATCTGCTCTCATCTGAGGTGGAAGAATGCAGTGAATGCTACCATTAATGGACAGCAAGATTATCCTAAAGTGGATTTTGCTTTTACTACAAGAAAAGTTCCTCCTCTCTGTGTTTCTTCCATGTTCTGACCATAGACTGTAAAGGTCATGACATATACAGGTATGTTATTTAAAGGTAGGCAACATCACATATAGTCATCTAAGATGTAATCTGCAAAAAAAAAAAGTGTACCACTTGTCACTATTACTTTTTATTACTTGGATTTACATGATGATGTTTAAACATGGTCAAGTGCAGGTTGACTGAGCACAAAGTGTGTTCCACTAACAGCTTGCAAAGAGGTGGCTGGTAATGAGGAACATACTTCACCAGTGTTAACTGGGACAATATGCTCCCATGGATGCAACTTGAAATTCGATGTTAGTCTTTTTAGATTCAACCGAAGCAAATCAGTTTACTTTCAGGGTTAAATTAACTAGAACGAGTTTGTAACATTATGGTGAGTTCTGTGTAAAAATATGCTAAAATAAAATCCAATCTGTAAGAAAGTCACACACATAGGGGCATGTTTGGGTCCTACTCTGAAAATATAACTTAATCCCCTGTAATTATGAGGAAATTTGTGACTAACACTAGTATTTTAACATTAACGAAGTGTGGAGTAGATGAAAAGCTTGCTAAAAAAAAAAA
>NW_019524490.1:0-20529 GCF_002814215.2 Seriola lalandi dorsalis | reverse complement strand
TGAGCGCTGACAGGAGCAGAATAATTGATAAGAGGTAAGGTAGACAGTGTAAAGAGCCAGGCACCCGTTTAAAAAAGGAAAAAATATCTCATCAGCTTCTGACGGAGAAGCAGCAAACAGCTTCTGGCTGGAATCATCTGAATATGTGTTTTATTTGTTAAGTTTGAATAAAAAATAATGATAATATTTTCTTAAGATTTCATTAGATATTTCCCTTGAATTAGCGCAAAACAGAACCACCTCATCTAAATGTATGTTAAAATTTTGATTTCATTACATGATAGATGTAAGAGCCGTTTTCTGCTTTCAGCCTGAAAACAAACAGGACTTTATTCAACCCAGCAACACAAGTGGTGCATTCATGCAATTTATTTTAAATCGGGTATCTGAGGATAATCTTCAGCATCCTCCACTTTTACAAAGAAATCCAGATTATTTCTGCTCAGCCTGAGATGGTGCAGTGGTGCAGACTGGATCCATCCTCATCCATTCATTGACTCATCTCTCCCTGGTATTGAGGGACGATTTAGGTTCTTGTATTAATTTGTTTTGTAAAATGATCGGTTGATTATGTTGCTGTGTCTGCCATCCATCATGCCATTCACTACTGAGTGCTCATTTCTGTTCATAATTTGTATATGATGTAGCATGCAAAATCATATCAGTAGATAACAAAGACAGACAGCTACAGTATTTCCCCTTCATTGTTAATCTTCTCTCAGCACAAATGCTGTCGTGCAGAACTCTGTGGAGTGCTAATATGTACTGGAGAACATACTCTATAGCCTATGGACAGTTGTTGAAACTCATACACTGTGTCAGAGCCTGTTGAAATGAAGTGATAATAACCAATGTTTTGTGCTTGACCACACGGACACTTCACCAATTGAATTACAATTCATTGTCAGTTGGTATGAAAAAAAAAATCACACTGGCTGGAGAACACTACAACAGAGGGAGCTATCATTGCAGGGAAAAAAAAAATCTATTTATTAATTCATTTTAATCATGATAATTCCGACCAAAATTACCAAATTAATAAACAAGTCAAAACAAATACCAGGGACGTACATATTGGTTTAATGGCAAAAGATTTTTGATTTCAGTTTGACTTTAGCGTAATATTAATCTATTTACTGAGCAGGTGGGGGAAGCAGAACAGGATGTAACATATTATCATTACCCACCAACCCCTGGCTGTGAAGAGTCAGACATCAGTCGTTTCAGCCACATGTTTATGTCCAAGTGACAAAGCCGTCCAGTGTCTGTGGTAATTATGACGGACGGAAAGGATTAAGATATGTGGCATCCACTCTTTAGCGGCAAGACGCTTTACCATGTTCACCGCTCAAAAGTGAGTCAAAACGTTAAAGTCTCGGGCTGTAAACCATCAAAACATGAGATTGAGATTCTGTCGTTGATTCTTGAGGGTTGTGTTAGTTGGCAGATATGCACGTGTCTTCACATGTACACACATTTACCATGCATGTCACACCTTCACTCTCCACACACACACACACACACACTCACATATTTGATATATTTGTGGATACGGATGCTCATGTCACATGAGGACCTTGTGCATCGTATCCGTCCTTCATTTTAAATCAGACACAGTCCTTGGGGATTGGTTGTAGAAGGTCAACTCAAATGCACAGACACGAATAAGACACTCCACACCGTGTGAGCATCTTAAAATTCACCACACAGTATATTTTCTGTTTCTCTTTTTCTACTCTGTGTGTGTGTATGTGCGTGCACGAGTGGGTATGTGTGTAATGTCCTATATGCTGTATGTGTGTATATGTTAGCCTCAGCGCTGTTTAGAATGGATAAATGTGAAAATGTCAGCCTCCCATTTTTAGTGTGGACAGGGAAAATGAAACTATTGGAAAACAATGAGGTAAGCCTGCTCAGACACAGATGGGGATTAGTAAAGTTAAGGACACAACTTTCTGTTGCGTCTAAGGCTACATCCACATTAATACGCTTTCATTTTAAAACAGCATTTTAAAATTAAAAATAAGTAAATACAAGAAATAATCTTCATCCATACTAACATGCCTGAAAACATGTATCACATGACCATACATGTACACTGGGTATGTGCATGCCAGTGTAAACAGGAAGCCTATTGGCTACTCTCCAGTTGGTTGTTTAAGTTGCAGAAAATACTGTAGAAAATACAACAGCAATGATCAGATAAGACCAGACATTTCTTTGCTTGAACCAACGACAAGTATAAAGTTGGGATGATGATGACGAACATAGACTGGGAGAAGGATGCGCAGTGACTCATAAGACTCAATCAGGAAGCGAATGCGAACTGCAGACTAAAACCCCAGAGTATTGAAACTAAAACAGGGCCAGCAGCGTCTCCCTAAGTCTCCATTTTAGGGGCTTGAAAACTCTGGTTGAGTATGGATTAATATACTAAAGGTAGCAGAAGTGATCTGTTTTAAAATGAAAATCTATCAGTGTTGATGCAGTTTTGCCTCCTACATATCGATCTGGTTGGATTGTTCCGGTCCCAGAGGAGGAACACACACTTGGCAGCAAGTTATCACCTGCTGTGAGGTGATCAACACCCCAGCTGTTCCTCTCTCTCTCCTTTGTGCTCTCTTTTCTCTCCCTCTCCCTCTCTCTCCTGCTCTCTTCCTCACTATTTTCTCATGAAGCGGTGAAGCTTTTCGTTTGATCTGTATATTTTTTTTAATTAAGTATCCACTTTGAAATACAGACCGTTCTACACAAAGTAAATACAGAAGTTAAGTTTGCGTTTTGTTTCGCTTTGATGCTCGCCCCCCTCTCCTTCACTATCCTCTCTAGCTTATTTTCTAACGAGCTACTGAGGCTTGTAATTGTATTTTGAGAGACGAAATAGACAGGCACACTTTGCCTAAACCGAAACCTGCGTCATTTCTATACAGAGATGTGAACCCACAAACAGACTGCATCTTGCAATGGGATAAGGGGACTTACACCCATTACGTGTGCCATAGATTCCCCAAATGGGAGAGGACATTCTGTTGCTTATAAATAGAATGGTTTTAATAAACTGTTGGCTTGTCTACAACCTGTCTGATCTTCTGACCATTTACTGACGGAAACTATGGCCAAAACTATTATTCCCCATATATATATTATTATTTCATACTTATTATTCACTATACTACCAATAACACTTTTTGTTTATTTCCCTTCAGATCTGGGTTTGTTTATGATGTAAAAGATATGAAAGAAACTCAAAATAAGCTGCAGCTGTAGACTTGTTGCTTGATGTAGCATGTTTACCATTACAACCTCTCTTATGTACTTTAATCCTCGGCATTGAAGCTGCATTAATTGTTTTTTTTGGCCAATTGAGGGCAGCAGAGAAACCTGTTAACACAACACTGACATATTGTAACCTTAAAGCTGATACGGCGAAACAGTTGTTTATTTACATATCCAATAGACATGAAGCAGCATTAATAATAATTTAAAATAAATCACTCTATTAACTGAACAGTGTGGGGATTTGTCCTAAATGTATGATAGGGTTTTTTTTTTGTTTTTTTTTTAAGCTTTGGCTGATTATTGAAGTGATATTGGATCTGATCTGAATTGATTTAAGATGGAACTTCTTTAACTATTTTCTGTGTATGAAACATGATACAACTCATAAGGTCTCTGGATATTCTGTTTTGGATGTGCGGCCTACAGCATGAACTTTCCTCTCAATACTTTTGTTGGACGAACTGGATCTTTTATGCTCGTTGTCATGCAGTATGTGGGTGAGATAAAGTAAATTTTTTCTACCAGGTTAGGACTGTTTTCTGTCATCCTGTAACCTTTTTTTCTCTTTTCCTATCCAGCTATCTTTAAAAAAAATGAAGATTTTTACAAAAGAGCATTTGTATTGTATTGTATTGTATTGTCTTTTTGTTTGACATGTAATTCTTCATTGAACTGCTTGTTAAATGGGATTGTTGTATGGAACTGGATTCAAATAAACACAGACTTTAATTTATCTACCACACACTCAGAGGAAATCATACTTTTCTTTCTGACGTGAATGTGAAGAGCAAAACAGCAAAATTTTCTCATTGCTTTCACCAAAAACATCTGACTGGCTGATTTAGTCATTTATCACAGTGCTTGCAAAAACTCTTGTAGGGCGAACGGACACTGCAAATATCTACCAACAGTATATTGGCTGGTTACTCTGCAATCTCCAATGTCAGGAAGTTACAACTCTAAGACAACAGTAAGATTCGGTCAAAACTTATCAGTGTGTCAACAGATTGTGTCCAGCTGTAGAATAGCTAGTGTTTTGAAACAGTGATTTTATAATTATTACACTTTTGAGAGGAAATGTTGAAAAAAATATGCATTGTTCTCCTCTGTCACACAGTGCAAGTCACTACTGGTAAACAGTTGTTGAACAACACCCACCTCATCTTACAAGAGGCTCCACTTCACCCATGATTGTCTGGTGTCATTATCCCCACAATACACAACTGCCACTCTAATGTTTTTATATGAAAACAGGCTGCTTGAAACAAGCTCTTTGTTTCAATTGGCGTATTAGCAAAAGGAAAAAAACAATAATTATGTTTAACTTTTCGATTAAAAACTTAGTTCTGAATTAAAGCTTTGTTGTAAAAAAGATATCAGCCATTTGATTGAGTGTGAAGATATGTTAATGTAAAAAAACAAAGCTGACTTTCCAAACTGTTCCCTTCAACAAAGGACCAAATCCCCAAATAACGAAACTCTTTTGGGTCACTTTGTAGTCCTTTTGTGTCTCTTGATGTTTTTGTCCCTTTATCATGATTGTGCATCTTTTAGTGGTCTTTTGTGGTGAGTGATATTGTAGCCCTTTTGTGTCTCTTTGTGTCTTCTTAGTTTTTTTTCTTTTTAATCTTTTTGCATCTCAGTCTTCGCTTTGATTTTCCTTGTGGTAGTTTTGTGTGTCACATATTAACTGTGTGGGTGTCCCTCCAGGCCACCTCTCTGGCACTGCCGCTGAAATAACATGACCATTGTCATAAAAACGGTGTGTGAGGTGATGACTATGTGTACCCCACTACACATTAAGTCAATTATTGGAAGGCAGATGGAAGACTACCTGTGGCTGCCACTGCAGCAGGCTTTTGATCAGTCACTCAACCAGCTGCTCAGTCTCTCTTCTCCTCTAGACTCGGTTTGGACATAAAATATGTACGTGAAGACAGAAAACCTGTGAGAACACAACTCTATTAGCTCAGCTTTCAGCTTTCATTAATATTAAGACATTTAAATAAAAAAAGGAAAAAACTTTTCCACTTCTACTGTTTCATCTCTTTCATGATTTTACTTTATTGTACCCCATTTGAAACATCCTTTAAATCATGTTTATTCTTAAACATTTTTTTCCATAATGGAGATGAGGCTCATTGAATTTGAAATGAGGCTCTGTACCATGGAAACCCAATTGTTAGCTGCCGTAGTTAACCAGTCCCGAGTAACTGCCGCAGCCAGGATGCCTGGGAGACTGTCCAAAGGAAGCACAGTCCTAAGCAGAACCCTATGTTTCACCACCACCCAGTTCTCGTTTCAACACAGTAAGATCATAATTCATTTCGGCAGCAGATTATAATTTACATCAGCATTATATATTATATCAGTTCTCAGGTATGAAATGACTTCTACTCTTTCCACCCAGCTTTGCAGTTGGTGGGTTGGCTTGCAAACCCATGGTGCAGTCTGTTGCCTTGGTTAGAAGCAGCAGTACTCGCATCTGGCAGAACATACTGGCCTAGTAGTGTGTGCATTCTACACATTTGTAAATAGTTAATTTGCATTGTGCAGCAGACTTGTGTTTTTTTTTAATTTTACAATTCCTGTTTGGGTGGAGCTATTTTGTATGTTCTTTTGCTTGCAATACAGCCAAAAATGGATTAGATAAACTGTAGGTTACCCCAGGCAATTTAAGCTGTCAGGAAGACTGCTTAAATTGACACTAAATTGCATTGAGCATGAAATAATAATTGCATTTATTAAGTTTAAAAAACTGTAAAACTGCTGGGTAAAGCTAAAAGCACATCTTTTAAATTCTTTGCACGTCCTGTGTAGAAAATATCTGCATTGAAAGTTAAAAAACATACCTGCACAATGCTTGTTTATTTCAAATTCTCTTTCTATGTATTGTAGACTTGACTGACAACATTTTGACCAGCAGAGGACTTCTTTAGGTCCAGCATATGGTTAACAAAAACCTGAATGATACAGCATTTCAAAATGGAATATCATGATTTTGTTGCTATGACATGGCATACAGATGCTTTTGTCCAAAGTGACTCACATTTTTTTCCTTTCAGCTACATATACACTAGGAGCCATATGGGTTTCAGTGTCTTGCTATTGGACACTAAAGGACAGTTGCCCAGGATATATGAAATAATGACCTTCAGTTGATGTATATCAGTATATGTTGTTTTGGAAAATAACCTTTATTTCACTAAATGTATTAACAAGCTTCCAGGTTTAAAGCTGAGATTTAACCTGACAATGACACTGTTGACATCCTGTCTGTGTAGAGTCATGTTATCTACGCTGGCCCTGTGTAACAGAATGAGAAGAGAGCGAGAGGCAGAGGGGGTTTTTGGCAAATTGTTACAAAAAGATGGATTGAGGGATAACGTTGCTAGGAGACCCTGACTTTTATCCCGGAATCCTACAGGAATCCAGACTCACTGTGTGTGCGCACGTACCTCCTCCTCCCACTGCGTTTGTGTGTCCTCGCTCTTGCTCTTACTATAAAGCCATGAGCATCTCGCTCTTCGCTCTGCTCTCTGCTCGAGTAGAGTTGAGGCTGATTCCCCTGAAACAAACTACAGTCAACTCAGCTGTGCTTGGAGAATGAAAAACGGATAATTCTTCAGCTTTTTGTTTTTTTTTAATACAAAGCATTTTAACGGGCATACTTTTGTCAAGGTTAGAGCAAATGCCGACTCCCACACAAGCATGTTTCTTCTTTGAATCAAGTTACTATTCTTGCTTGAACTTCACTACGGGCGGTGGAACAAAGAGGTGAAAGCCAACTCAAGGAAAGGAAGCTGCAAGTACAATGGATTGTTTACTTTGGGGAATTAGAAGACATCTGTCTGCCTCTGAGCATGAACTCAGCTCCTCGTAAACAGATCACCAGAGCTGCCTGCAGGCTTGCTTACCTCGCAGGTCAGAAACACAGAGTGCTTTAAAGCTCTGGCGGGTGATGTGGTGGCAGCAGAGGGGGTCGTTTTCATCCACCGTGATCTGAAGAAAAGATGCATTTTCTCCTCTCCTGTGCCTTCTATTCTTCTGTGTCCTCTTCACACGAGCACATCCACATGCTCTTTGTGTTCCTGCTTTGTGCTGCAATGAAATGAATGCCAACTTTCCCCTTCGATACCTAACCGCTTTTTCACTGCTCCGTTAATTTCCTTCCCATATTCACTTTATCCTCAGACAGACTCATCTCTTAGCCTAACCCCTCCCCCTCAACCCATCACTATTGCACTTTCCTCTACTTTTCTCTCATGCTTCTGTCTTGATTTTTCTTTCCTTTCCCATTTCAAACTATCAATCTTTCTCTCCCTTCTTTAGCCTAAGGTCAGTCAGGACTCGGTGCACACACGCTGCACACTCTCTCTCCTAATTACCATCTCTCTCCTCAGCTTCTATTCTCACACCACCGTCACAATCATCCCTCCTGCGCTGTCAAAAATGTTCTCCTCCGAAGAGCTGTGGAACTCAACCGAACAGGTCTGGATCAACGGCTCCCAGGTGAACTTCTCTCTGGGAAGACGTGGGGGCGATGACGAGGAGGAGGAAGGAGATCAGCACCCCTTCCTCACAGACGCCTGGCTGGTCCCCCTCTTCTTCTCCCTCATCATGCTGGTCGGACTCGTGGGCAACTCTCTGGTTATTTATGTCATTTCCAAACACAGGCAGATGAGGACGGCAACTAATTTCTACATAGGTGAGTAAGAGCAAAAGCTAGTATATGCAAATTTGTATTTCTGATTTCTGGTTGTTCTGTCACAAAATAAGATGCAAAAACAGGTTCAAATAAAGGACATCCTGGGGATCAGTGGGCTATCATGGATATATGTGCTCCCAGAGTGTCAAGTCTTATAATAATTTAATGTATGTCTCTTTCATATATCCTGTAACACTGCATCGCATGCCAATAGTGGGTTCAAAACATCCCCGGGGGTTCACAGAGAAGCTCAGTGTAATTTCACTCACTCTTCATTTACCTTCATTAGTATCCAGCTACCTGCAAGAATGTCCACTTTGATTAAAGGTTTCACTTTCACCATTAGAGGAACAAACAGGTGTTGACATGTGTCCTGAATCACAAGTGGGTGCAAATTGTTTCTAAGATTGATCACCTAAGAAGAAAAAAAGGGGACATAATAATTATCTGCTGGGGGTGTTTTGGGAGCTGCATAACATTTGGAATTATTAGTTTGTGCAAGACAGAATTTTTTATCAGACAATTGCTCAGGGCTTAAAACAGGTGTCATGTGTTTCTGCTTATTTGCAAAGGGTTTGGATCCCCTGCATATAATACTCAGGGGATTCATGATATTAATGTCATCAACATAAATAAAAAAAGTTTGTACATCACTGATGCTGCAGTTGTTGATATTATCTCAATTGTCGTTTAGTTTCAGAACAAAAATAAAATAGTCAAAGATAAGATATGTCATAAGATAAAAGTCAGGTTTCTGCAAGTTTTAGCGGAATTACCAGAAAATCTACATAATGAAAATGAATGTGGTGTTGTGTGAACATTACATGCCGGTTCGTTGAGATAAACGGTGGTGCTAATTGTCCAGTCGGAGTCCATTAAACCATTACTGAAGAAGAGGGAGCAACAAGATGGTGTAATTAAAAGATTTCCAGCCTCGAATACAGAAAAACAAATGTGATGGTTTGTTTCTTGTAGTAATTTACAGTCTTGTAGTTGCTACACAGATCAGATGTTTCATGTGTGGCGCAGAAGGTTTAGTAAACATTTACATTTTTAACACCTCAAATTTCTACTCAGGTGCTTATTATAGACAAACAGAAAATGTGTACAAAAACAGGTGGAAACACACGTGGAGATTTCATCAGGAGGACTGCAGTAATCGTCTGTGTATCAGTAAAACAAGAGAAATCAAAGGAGTGCATCAATCATGCACCTGTCTTATATCTCCTCTGGTATTCAGTGCACACAGACCTGAAACCTGGGTGATTGATTTTCGTTGAAGTCAATTACAGCACGTCTTATAGAGCCGTGATGTCACTGTCACTTGAGAATTGCAGAGATGACTGATTGGCGGAGGTCAAGTCCACAGAAAATAAGAATTAAAAATAATGAAATACATGAAATTAAAGAATGTCATATAAATATTGTATATATATGTAAATTAGCTTATGTAAATGGTTTGGTCTGTAATTTACTGCATCTGTTTTCGGATAGGGCCCCGTTGATGTGACAGGAATTTTGATCTTTGATAATATCTCAAGGCCACAGAATTGAAATAGTTTAATATTCAGCAACATTAGATTAGCGCCTGCACCATCTGGCCATCCTTTCAACATAATGGTCCGGCCTCTATAATGTGATTAGATCAGCAAGTAAAACAAACAGGAGATAGCGTACAGCATATCTGTCAGAATGACAGATTATATGGAGGGAGAGAAAGCGAATCCAGACCAGACTACCAGGCTTATCAGCGCAGCCTCTGCTTGGTGTATCTCAACATGAATTTTTTTGAGTGCATACAAATGAAGATCTGTTTGCCACTCTGAAGTTAAATTGGCATTTCATAAGTGTTTGTGTGAGTCTGTGTGTGTATGTGTCAATCAGTCGACAATCGCTTGATTTTCTTAAGGCGCCTACAGCATTTCATGAAGTAAACATCAGATCCACCTCCTTCGTCTGTCTAACTTTCCTTTTTAGAGTCACCGAACTCACAAACAACAGGTCAATTAACATGTTGAAAACGTATAACGTATTCACTGCAGAAAAAATGCACTGGGTTTGTTTAGATTGTGCAGATGTTGCTTGGTGTTATTCCAACTCCTAGTAGATAATGATACTGTGTGTTAAGCGTGCACAGTTAGATTTCTAACTACGTTACGCTTTTGTTGCCAGATAGTTCTCGTCATCTGAATTTATTTAAATCTCATGATGTTGCCCTCACTATCAGATCTGTAATGCACCAAATGAAAACAGATAAATATTCGTTTAAGGTTTAATGCAGTATTATCCAGTTATCCACAATGCAATTCAGAATCAATTAGGGTTAATTGTGTTATTATACGTGGGTTTTTAATGTCCATGTTAGACTCATGTAACAATCATCACAATATCCATTCAGACTTGATGTGATGTAAGGTTGCAACCTATTTTTATTATCAATGAATGTGTAAATTAATTTTCTTGATTAATCCATTGCACCATAAAAATCCCAAAGCTCAATGCAACATATTCAAATGTCTTGTTTTGTTCCACTAACTGTAATAACCCAAAGATATTCAGATTAATATGACAGAGGACTAAGAAAATGTTCACTTTTGAGAGGCTGGAACCAGAAAATTTGGGGCATAGTTGCTTTAAAAATGACTTGAACGATTACTTGATTATGGATAATAGTCTCTTCACTATCAGATTGTTTATCACTAGGGTGAATGGTGGCATAGTGGTCAGATGTCTGTCTTTTTTCCTCTGGAAATGTTAAAGAATCAATGTGACATTTACCTGACACATCCTTAGTTATACCAACTGTACAACACCGTGCCGTAGACTTTTCTCCACAATTACTGCATGCTGTTTTCTCCCTGTGCAGCAAACCTGGCTGCCACTGACATCATCTTCTTGGTGTGCTGTGTCCCCTTCACTGCCACCCTCTATCCTCTCCCTGGATGGATCTTTGGCAACTTCATGTGCAAATTTGTTGCCTTTCTACAGCAGGTAAAAACATGTTTTTTACCTTGACTTCTTAATTGACTTCTTCTTTGACCCCATAAAATGTGCTTTCACACTTACAGAAGTTTTATTTCACTGTGCTTTCTGCCAAAGATACTAAGAAAAAGGACATTTTGCTCGATTTGCTCTTAAATTGAACGAAACCCCAATAATCATAATTTAATAAATTTTCTCACAGCTTTGATACAATCTAATGACCTCCCGCATGAGCAGCCAGATGTGCTCTGGTTTCATACCTCAGCTGTGTGCTATTAAAGAGTTTAAAATGAAAGGAATTTAAATTTCAGAGCTTGAAAACCTGCTGCTGAGCCATTGTAAAGGTGCAAGATACACAGCTGGGATCTGATTTATTAAAAATATGCAACTCACAATGACGAAAAAGGATGTCCATGCAACAATCAGAGGAAGAAAAGAAAAAGAAGGTCTGCCCAGCATCGACTGCTGACTGAGAACAATATGTTTCTACAAAGTGCAGCTACACATTGCTAAAACTAATGCAGTCAACAGGCTACACAACAGACACACCTCTACAGTTGAATCAACATTCATGAGGATTAATCGCAGGACTGTTGCATTAGACTGAATTATTTTTTGCATTAGGTTTACACAATAAACTGACAACTGTATTTTGAAGGAATGTCATAGATGCCACTAAAAGTAAACCAGCACCAGGCTGAAAGGGAACATTAGACACTGTATGAATGGATCCCAACATTTTTGCATTGTGACCCTTCAAAGCAATGCAACACACTGTATATTCACAGCCCTTTTTACTGGTTGCATAACATGTCGGAACCATTTCAAAGAGCACTGATGCCTCCATCCCTGAGAGGTTCAGGTGTTTGGAGGCCTGAATGATTCCTCAATCCATCTCTAGCTTCAACTCATAAAAAAAAAATAATAAAAAAAAATATAAAAGGCACTAACTACTGTACTTCATGCACCTGCACCTTGTTATTCTCAAAGGCTTCTCTTTGATCAACTATGGCTTGGATTGCACCTCAAAGTTTCTTGGGACAAAAACGGAAATTATTTGTATGTGTGAGCAAAAAAAGACAAATTAATGCAGGTAAATAACTATCCTGAAAAAAATACACCATTTTTCTAGCAGCAATATCTTTTGTTTTCTTGTTTCCTTTCTCACAACCCCTTCAATTTTGTTTAGTGACCTTTAAGTAGCTCTGATCCATAAGTAGCAGCAGCATTGCTTTGCCCTATATAGACATAGACAGAACAAGGCTGTTAGTCACTCGGACTATATAGACTCTTAAGTTTTACCTTGTCTGTCGGCGACTGTTCAATGCACCAACGAGTGAAATGACTCACAATAATGAATTCTCAGAGTTTTAATTCCCAGGTCTGTACAACATCACCTTAAGGTTCAGCAATAATTGATTTTCTGTGTGTTTTTACTGCTTTGGCCACTTGGGGGCAGCGTACCAAACTGTAAGCAACAATATCATTCATTTGAAGTTGTGTTTCCGGCCACATTGCAAAAGTCCAATACTTAGTCTTGCTGCAGCACTGCTTTAGTCTACCAACTGCTGAGGCAAATATCTGTAACTGTAAATAACTAAATCCTCCACTATGTTCACCAATATAGTCCCTCACTTTGTCTGTCTGCTCTTTAGTGTTTAGGGAGTTTATCAAAGTACCACCTGCTGATGAGAGTGGTGAGAGTGAACCAACGACAGTGAAGCTGCAGGTCATAAAACCAAAACAATGAGCTGAAAGATGCTAAAATGCTCTGTAGACTTAAGAGCAGGTGCAGGGTTTGGTTGTTATTCTCTGTGGGTTCGTCAATAACAACAAACCCCTGTCACATACATGAATTCATCTGATCCTTTGTTGATATAAATTATTGATCAGTGTGGCTTTAATTAAAGCCCTTTTAGTAGTTTATGTTTCAGTTCACTGGATTTTCTTTTCCCTTTTCATCTTAGATTTTAAATTTTGAAATACAACCACTCAGGGAAGCTAAACGTAAAATATATGGCTCTGCACTATGTTCAACAGCTGGTCTCTAATATTATCCAGCTGTTGTTTGGTGCTGACCAGGAGCTGGGTTTATCAGAGCTGGAGACAAGGACTGATGAGAGCAGTGAGTGCTGAAGAGAACTGCAGAGTAGGGGCGTGACTCTCTGTGACTATCATTACATACAAAGTCAATTTATCCATTATAAATCCAAAAATATCGATCTCTTCAGCTCTAAAAACAGCCTGCAGTCTTGGCAAGAAGTCTGCAGCAGAAACTTTATACACAGGCAGGTAGTAAACACTGAGGTTTTCTTGCTATTGGCACATGTTGGAGACGTAAACCTACATTTCGCTTCTGCATTCTGTTATTACATGTCTACACTTCCTCTCTTTGGACACATGCATCATCAGGGGGAGGCTGGGCCAAGGCCACAACCTGCTGACCCATGCTGCTTATTCAAAGAGGAAGGTCAACTAGAACATCCTTAGATGCACAACTTGTGACAATAAGTGGGCGTTATGCTCAGATTTAAACTGCCATGCTTTCTGTTACACTGTAATTATACTGTGCAAAGCACTAATAACTGCTGGCTGCCCCAAAAATAATGTTCATTGAGCACCCAGAGCCAAATAGCTTGAAAAGGCCACACTGTCACTGAGAGTCTAAAAGTAGAGGAGGGTTACCACAGCTCCCGTTTAGTTAATAAGCAACCTGTCAAGTGACGCAAAATATAAACCAACAATCAATAAGACATGACCTTCCTTTGGGAAACTGAGCTTAACTATAATGTGCAGTAAATTTCAAGTAGTTAAAAGTGTACCTCATTCATTATGTAGATAGGAGGGAGCACGAGACAATCTGTCAGGAAAAATGCAGAATAACAAGATATACATGGCTAGTTTGAGCATAAAAGCATAATTTAGCATAATAGACTATGATGTCAGTGTGTGACGCAGGGCAGGGACACAAGCAGGCAGAGAGGCTAAAAGGTTTTAGTGTGATTTAGTTTATTCTTCTTTATCTGAACATGGACACTAGTAGCTTGAGTCTGAACATTTCTTTTGGAAAATGGAAAAAGCACTTGTCTGTCATACAGCTTTATGTTTTTCTTTTTCACCCAGCCGTTTTCTCTGCCTGTTATCATCATCCAACCCTGCATGTTTTTTTTGTTTTTTTTTATGTTTTAATCAGTTACTGTGAAGGGAGACCATCCACCATTTATTACTGCATGTACCCGAGAGAAGGGTAATATTTGAGGGTTTGTATTGAGTATAATGACACAGGGGAACTCAACGCTCTTTATACCGCTCTAAGAAATATAGCCTGTTAACCTAAGAACGGTCTCCAAATTTCAGTTAATGAAAACTACCAGAGCGGAACAGCAGGTGTGGTGACCCATGCCTGCTGTGTTTACATCCATCATCATCAGAAGATTCTGTTTGAAACTTCGATCCCTGATTCCCTGCTGGGAAAAATGCTCTGTGGCAACTGCACAATACACAGTTAAGAAAGAGGAGGTGAGTAAGTACAAAAAAATCAAAACTACCATAAAGTCAGGCCTGATAGCATCAGCATACAGCAGGTCCAGGGTGGAGGATGGTGCAGTATTATCACATTTACGTGATTATACGTTACGGTTGATCTCAGCTATAAGGATCTAAGGTGGCGTGGGGGGACATGTTCTCTCAGTAGAGGTCATTTGACACCTTGGGAGAAATTATTTTCACGGTTTGTACAACACAACAGGAAGGAAGAGCCAAACACAGACACAGACCGGGCAGCCAGGAATGGTTCAGTGATGTCAATGGAAGAGATTGAAATCACTCACAAAACAGGTCAGGGGATGGCAAAAAAAGGTGCACAACATGCATGAATGATACACAACAATGTGGCTGGAGAATGATGGCTGGTATCTATACTGTGAGCTGATTGGAGAATTGGAAACAGGTGTGGAAGTCAGGGAATGAGAGACAGGTGAGCAGGTGTAAAAACTATTCTAAAAAGTCCATTTGAAAGTAAAGACCTACGTACATCTCTCATTTTATTTTGTTTTTTTTTTCTCATCACCTTGGACGACCATTTTCACCAAATGGATCCAAGATAGGGAAAGTGACAGCACAGTAACTCCTTACTTACAATCACAAACTGTGATTTCATATCAATAGTTTTTTTGTATAGCTTGAACAAACATGATATAATGTAATAAATCAGTAAGCTTTGGTGGCTTTTTTTGCCTTGGGCAGAGCCAGACTAGCTGTTTCACTACATTAGGGCTGCAACAAATTATTTTCATTGTTAATGAATTTGCATATTTGCTTGAAAAATATTCATCACAATAGTTCCCCATCCATTTTCTTTCAATCAACAAATTAATTAATCAAAGACATTTTGCACTAAATGTTCGGATATAGATCTTCTCAGCTGAAAGTGAATTATCATGTTTTAAAAAAGTGAAACTATTCCTTTGAATGCAACTTAAACACATTACATTTAAAACAACAGATACAAACCACTATAAAATACTGATACAGCCAACATGTACATACTGGTAACCAGTAAGACTTTAACAACATCAACATTAACAAGTGTGCAGCATACTGTTACTTCTTCAGGATTGACTTTGAACAACTTTCATCTTGTGTAATCACTGCTATTTACTGATTACGAACATTATCTGTGAAAACCTGTTTCTACTTATTAAAAATGAGAATGTCTTAATGTAGCTAGATATTTTATTTGTCCATTAAAGTGCATTATTTAAAACGGATCTTGAAGGGAAGCAGGGAGGAGGCAGTTCTTTATCATGACACCGAATAAAACATGAAGACATGGAATTATTTTCACTATTTTGCACTCTCTTGTCCAAGCCTCTAAAGACACAATCATGTCCTATTGATTTGACGAATACATTGTGCATCAAAAGATCCACCTTGCACAATTCAATCTTTCCCCACATCACTAAAAGAAATTAGAGGAAATGGTTTTTGCTATTGAGTACACTGCTCAGCTTCTGATCTAAATATAGTCTCTTTCCAATGTCCAAACCTATTCCTTTGAATAGACATTATGTATCAAAAATAACAAGGCAGTGTGTTCTTTATGTACCAGATTTCTTAAAAATTGACGGACTGCGGTACCATTTTCTTCAGTGGCCTCAACACTGAACTCATCGTGACCCTTTTCATTCTCTCTCATCATATCCTTTGAAACCCTGATGTGTTGCTCTAAACCTCTGGAGGCCATGGGTGCCAGCTTAACGGCCGTAGATAAGAGGAGGAGAGAGAAAGAGGCAGATACATACACAAAACAGGGACAAAATTAGATTCCATTTGGAAAACGGTGCAGGGAGAACGTCTGACCCCTCATTTCTCACCTTGCTGCACATATTTCAAAGTGATATGGATTACCTACATATAATATAGTATGACCATCAGAGGTCCATGTATTTGAAGTAAGCACAATATCATTTTCTGAAGAGGATGAAAAGAAGTGTGAGGCTTGTTTGCTTTCTCATTCTGCTCGGAGGGAAAGCAGTGTACAGATTTGTATGAAAAGAAAATAGTCTTTCTAGACAATGTTTGTGTATTTTCATATTGAGAATATTTTGAATTTTGTATATTTCAAGATCTGGGTGAGTCAAACCTGCAAATATACCTAAACAATCCTACTGTGACATGAATTCTGCATTTGGCCTTGAATTAGCATTCTTCTGATGTGCCAGCATTTAACTGAATCAAGCATCATTGAACCCCATTTAAAACGAAATTGAATTATTTGTTCATACGCTAATTAAAATACTCACAACAAATGCAGCTTTCTTTCTGCTTCCCATCTTTCTCATCCTCTGTATGCCCCATGCTCTTCAGATTCAGAGCATGAAAGCTCATTAGCAAAACAAGACAAGCTGGTTTCTTGAGGATAAAGAAAAAAAAGTTGCTTGAACTTCTCCTTTGCTTTGTAATGAGGAGCGAATAACTACAAGGCTGGACACCATTAGAGCAGTGGGGGCCAAATTTCTCTTGCAATATGATCACTTGAGCTAGTTTAGAAGATCTTTCAAGTTTGTGATGGACTCTCTGAGAAAACACAACTCATCGTCGCAGGTTATTTAGAAACAGAACTGCATTCTTTTTAATCTTGCAACATGTAGACATGAGAGTTTACAGCCCTGGAAATCTACGTTGACAGATATCTAGAGTTATACCTTTAACAATACATAAATAAATATCTTCCAGTGTTTTTGTTGAATCTAGTGCGTTTGATATGACTAGAGCTGACAGACATGGACATTGTATTGGCAACAAAAATGAGTTCTGCTTGTTTTATCCTGTGTAGTTTGTCATAGTGGAAGACAAAGGCAAAGATGTATTTTGTGACACTGATTCAAAGTTCAGTGATGGTGAAGCCAAACAGTAATCACCACAAGACACAGCATCCTAAGGAAAGCAATCCAGTCCATCCGATGATGAGTTTGTAATGTCTCCTGGCCAAGTCACAGCAAGCGTTAATGCCTCTGCGATTGCCTAATATTAACAGACAAATAAAAGCTCATGTGCAGCACAAGTGACTTGTGTGGATGAATCCTTTGACTCACAGGAAGCGATCCGCTTACTGTGAGATGTAGAAACTGTGATGTGCTGGTTATCAACAGAAAATGAAAGCATACAGATAAAACTATCAAAAAACCAGAGTCAAATTTCTAAGAAAGTTGTCAAACCAAAAAGAAAAAACAGATTCACAAGAATTATCACTGCGGTAGATAAGGGAATTATCTGGTTTTACAATATTACGTTTATCAGGGGATAACGAAAACTACTATCCCACTGCTATTCTGAATGTTTTCTAATGGGCATTTCGTCTTCATCATTACGCAGCACATCAAATCTTCTAATAATCCTGAGGAAATGTAAAATCTGACACTGATGTCACACGTTGCTTTTGAAAACCAATTAAAAATGTGTTTTCTGCCCTGGGCTTTCATTGTAGTACAAACACTAAATTACAAGTGAATCTGCATTCTGCTGTCTCTGACACAAAACACATTCAAAGTGCAGCGCTAATACATTGCGCATATGTCTCACTGTCTTTCTTAGGTGACAGTCCAAGCCACCTGTATCACCCTGACTGCCATGAGTGGAGACCGCTGTTATGTCACAGTCTACCCTCTGAAATCCCTCCGCCACCGTACCCCGAGAGTAGCCATGATCGTCAGCATCTGCATATGGATCGGTCTGCCCTGTTCCTATCATAAAAAAATGATTCTCTTATCACTTCTTCTGCATGTAATCATTTTAATTAATTGAGATAATTAATGAGTTTCATAAATAATCAGGCCCAATTTAATATAAAATGGGTAAAATAAAGTGTGTAGGATTTCAACTACTTCAACTAACACAGTTTTTTGTCCTGCCCAGGTTCCTTCATCCTGTCTACCCCGATTTTAATGTACCAGCGTATAGAGGAGGGTTACTGGTACGGTCCAAGGCAGTACTGCATGGAGAGATTTCCCTCTAAAACACATGAGAGGGCTTTCATCCTCTACCAATTTATTGCTGCCTACCTGCTGCCTGTCCTCACTATCTCCTTCTGCTACACTCTGATGGTGAAGAGGGTGGGTCAGCCCACTGTGGAACCAGTAGACAACAACTATCAGGTATGGCCAAGGTTTGTTTCGCTTTGTTTTGTGTTTAATGGGAACTGCCTTTAACTTTATGGTACAACTACAACTAAGTGGCCGAATACAACTAATGTGAGCTAATTAAAAGTTAAAAAGTTTCTTCTCCTCTTTGTATGGTGGTAGTACCGGTCTTTTTTTTCAAATATTCGTTATCTTGCTTTTAATGTTGGCTGTCTTTGAATGTGTGTTTTAATGCACCTTTCTTTAAAGCAGCTGTGATCAATTGTTTAAAAAAAATGGATCAATGACTACGTGTTATGAAAAGGGTTTTGTTCATAGTGACAAACACAGAGAAAATTACAGCCTGACTGCAGTTCCCCGAAGGCTCTAAGGCACTTCTCAGCATCTTTCAAGTCTTTGTTTTGGTTTTTTTGCTTTTACTTCAGACTCTTCACTTTCATAATGTTTTTGGGCGGCAGGAGGCAGCTGTTTTCTATGGAGTTCACATTGCCTGTTAATAAAAATAGAAAGGTTTGGCTTTTTACTTGACAAATACGGACTTGAGTAATTTATAATCTAAATGGTTGCGGCTGTGGCTCTTTGCCTGGAACATTTATCCAATAAACTGCAAAGACCATGCAAAGCAAAACTGAGAACTGCAAAACAAATAAAAAAATAAAAGAATCAAACAATAATACAGTCACTCTGTAGATGTGTTTAAACACATCCCATTCAACTAACATACTGGATGATCCCAAATTTCTTTTGATTTTCTTTAATAGATAATATTAACTACAGAGTATTCAGTAAAAATCTGTACACTACTTACACAGCACCAAAGACAGAAAAACAGACACAGTTAGCGACCATCTGATGAGCATAGTGAAGCATTTAGCAGCTCAAGAGCTGGTAGAAACAAAACACACACTCAAACATAAAAAAAAAAACAATCCAAGTGAATGATAACTGCTGCGTTGCCACATATCTTTTGGATATGTAAATGAGCAAATGTTTGCTATCAATTCACCATATCAACCTGCTAATGTGTTCACAGCTTGTTTCTGCTGCCCCCAAGTGTTAAAAAAAAATGAGTTATTGCAGATTTTGTTTTTTGTGTTGTGTAAAAAAAGTTCCTCTCCTCTCCTCCGCTCCTCAGGTCAACCTGCTGTCTGAGAGAACTATAAGTATCAGAAGCAAAGTCTCCAAGATGGTGGTAGTGATCGTCCTCCTCTTCGCCATCTGTTGGGGACCCATCCAAATCTTCGTCCTCTTCCAGTCTTTCCATCCAAACTACCGTGCGAACTACGCCACATACAAGATCAAGACGTGGGCCAACTGCATGTCTTACGCCAACTCCTCAGTCAACCCCATCGTTTATGGTTTCATGGGAGCCAGCTTCCAAAAGTCCTTCAAGAAAACCTTCCCCTTCCTGTTCAAGCACAAGGTCAGAGACAGCAGCATGGCTTCAAGGACTGCCAACGCTGAAATCAAATTTGTTGCTGCAGAGGAAGGCAACAATAATAACGGAGTTAACTGAATCAGACAATAAAAAATAGGAAGAATGAGATCGATGTTTGTATCCACAGTAACGATAAGCGAAAGCCATGGTCTTAATAGAGCAACTGGCTGATTTCAAATGGACTATGACTGTGGCAATGTTTGGCATACACATTTTATTTATGTTAATGAATGCAATTAATTAGCAAATTTATGTGGGTAAACACTGACTCATAAAACAGATGGACACTAACTGTGTTTGGCACAATGTGTTACCTTTTCCACTGCCAAAACCAGCTGTTGGTACAACATGTCATCCACTGAGCTGCTAAACACCTTGGCCTAATAACAGAGTCCTTCATACCTGATGACAAAAGAGGAAAATGTGGTCGAAAGCTGCAGGTGGGGAGTCCCAGTCCCTATAAGATCTGACAAGGTCTGCAG